>NW_028315286.1:10000-30158 GCF_046866305.1 Octopus bimaculoides
GGGGTAAGTAAAAAAAAAAAAAAAAAATCCCAAGAAATGGGGAGGTTATCCGTGGAAAGAAAAACCTACGAAAAGACCACGGAAAAAATTTATTTACGAAATTAACGCAAGTAACGCTCTGCTTAAAAATAATAGAGACAGAGAGTTACTTACCGTTCGAAAGTTCGGTTGTTTTTTCCTTTGAATGTTCGTTAAGGAGGCTGCTGTAAAGTTTTTTAGCTAAATATTTTTGGCATCCCCCTACCGCATTGGGGTAGAGGGATTTTAAAGTGTGGTGTAATGTTAGCGTGATATGGTAAATTTTTATTTGATTAGGTGGCGTCGTGTATGGGTGGTTGTTTGTTTTGATGTTGTTTTTTGTTATGTTTGTTTTTGTATTTATGTAGTTCATTAATTCTGTGTATGTAGTGTTTATTGCTGTGAGCATGTTTTCTGTATGTGTTCTTGTGGTGTTGATGTTGTTTGTGGTATGTTTGGAAACGATGGTTTCGGGAAATGTATATCTCCCTGCTTTGTTGGTGTTTGCATTTGGCTTGGTTCTATTTTTACTCCTTTTCCTCCGCCCTTTTCGGGCTATTTGCCACTCACTACTGCTACTTTCGTCCTCGGACGAGTCTTCTGAGGAATCGGAAGGGGGTAAGGGCATGTCGTGTGCTTGTGTGTTTGTTTGTTGAAGTGGGTGTGTTGTTGATGGTTGTTGATTATCTGCTTGTGGTGCATGTGATGTGGGAGAAGGGGAATTAGTTTTTGTATTGTCTTTTGCTTTTACAGTTTCCTTAGTTCTTGTAGTTGCTGTTTGTGTTCTTTCGGGTACATTTGTTGGTGTAGGCGGGTTTGGTTTGTGGGATTCTTCTGTCTTGCTTCTTTTGCTCGTTCTTTGTGTTGGTGGTGGTGTGGGTAGTAGGGGTCCTTTTTTGGCTGTTTTTCCTTCTTGTTGTTTTTTGTTTTCTGTTGCTGTTGGGCAATCTTTTTTGAGGTGCCCTTCGATGCCACACAGGTAGCATCGTGGCCTTCTACCTTCTACTACAACGTAGATGGTGTGGCCGTCTGGTAGCTCAATTTGAGTTGGAATTTCTTTTGATTCTTCCTGTGTAATTTGTAACAGGACATCAAATTTTTTTCCATTCCAGTCTTCCTGCTTTAATGCAGTAGTTTCTAGAATGTTTATATTTCCTTCCATGTGATAACAAATAGCTGATAACAGCCATTGTGGTTCCACTTCTGGAGGGACATTTTTATCGATACTTTGGTTACCCTTTGTCCAAGGTACGTGGGCACCAATATTATATTTTCGGAACGAAGAGTCAGCGTGGATAACTCTTTCGCTTTCTCTTCGCTGTCAAATCTAACTTGCACGCTGGCGAAACTGTTCCCCCAATTTATGTAGTTTTTGTGGGCTAATATGGGATACAAACATTGTTCAATAATTTCTGTTGCTGGTTGCTCTGGTTTTCTTGTTTTTGAGTTCAAAATTTTGTATGTGATAGTTTGTTTTTGTACATCATGAATGATTTTTTGAGGTATTTTTAATTTTAGTTTTGGTCCTTGTTGGCTTAATAGTTTTTTTGTTTCTTGAATTTCTTTTGTTGTGAAGTGCAAAATTGTTTGTTTTTTGTCTGAGTGCATCAGCAAAGTTTGTTGTTTTGTTGTTGTCGTCGCTGGTGGTGGTGGTGTCGGTAGCTGTAGTAGCAGAGACTTTGGTCGTGGTTGGTTTTGATGCACTGTTGTTGCTGTTGTTGTTGTTGTTGCTGTTGCTGCTGCTGCTGCTGTTGCCGGTGGTGATCGTAGCAGACATAGCTTTCATATTGATGGTGGTGGTGGTGAGAGGGCTGTCAATATGTGTGGTTGCTGTTTTGATGACGTTCTTAGAAATTTTTTTTTGTGTGCGCGTGCAGTTTTCATTCTTTTTCTTCTCTAGCGTTCCAAGGCTAGGGAAGTGATGTTCGAAGAACGGACTGGAACAGCGTTCCAAAACAATGTTTCTCGACATTTTTGCAAATGCCGAGAAAAAATTTATATTTTGACGGGGCTGGAACTGCCCCTAGGGGTCAATTCCTCCCTTCGAAAAAATACGCAAATGAAGCTTGGGTGCTTCGCACAGATTATATGAAATTTTTTTTAACAAATGTGGGCAATATAAGGTCAAAAACAAGGTTTACCTCTGCAGCCGATGTGACAGCACGTCCGTCAGAAGAGATAGATAGATAGATAGATAGATAGATAGATAGATAGATAGATAGATAGATAGATAGATAGATAGATGGATAGATATGTTTTTATTATAGCCACACAGGGCTGAACACAGAAATTGGACGAAGTACAAGCGTAGAGTTTTTCATTTTCGAGGTGGGCTGGGTGGGACAAAGAAAAGTCAAATCAATAGGGATTGTAATCGTTGGGGTGTGTGGTGTACAAAATTTATAAATCTTTCCAAAAACGGGAATAAATATTGTTTACAGTTTAGGTGTATCCTTGGAGTGAAAACCCTACAAAAGAGCACCAAGGTCACCTCAGGCAGTTCAAAATGTACATAAAAGTAAGTACCTTTTCTCTCGTTTTCTCTTTTTGTTACAAATTTATGCTTAAAATGGTGTCGTCTTTCATACTCACCAATTTTGCCACATTTACCCATTTTTTATTGAAACTTTCATTCGACAACGCTTTCCTCTCTATCCTCATCCTCCTTTTCAAATGGTACTTGAAAAAGTTGACGATGGACTGACCAGAGAGGAAAGTGTTTGTTTGTAAACCTTTCAAACGCGTCCACCACACACATTCTTTCGCCATAGCTATCAGTGTTACGTAAACCGTTTTTCTTTCCCGTTTAAAGGAAGGTGGCGGAACAATATTCACGATAGACTCGGCCGATAAGCGGGCTCGTCCCACACGCGACAGCAGCCGTTCGACGAAGGTCCACAGCTCTGAAATATCTGGACACTGCACGAGTGCGTGCAGAACGGTTTCGTCGCTCTGACCGCATCTCGGGCAGGTCGGTCCGGTGGTTTTCGAACCGTGTCTGTAGACCATCTCTCGAACTGGTAGTGCGTCCCGATAGCATTGCCAAGCCAGGGATCTCTGGAAATTATCCATAGGCCCCGGTCCGAACGTCGTCCTGAAAAGGCGGATTAGGAATTTCTCGTCGACACCCAGGTTTGCCCCGAGAGTGTCGTCGGATCTCCCCTCCACTAGTCCTCTATAAAACGCATTGGTCGTTTGGAAGTTGCACAAGTTTGATCCCGGACGGCAGAGCTGTTGTAGAGCTTGGCGACACTCGCGGTGCCAATCGCCTAGTTTCGGTTTCTTTTTGATCCACGTTTGCAGTTCGGTGAGTGAGACGAGCTGCGGAAAGGCGAGCCTCACAAACGGCGCCCACACCTGTTCACCATCGTCAATGAAGTTCCAGAGATGCCGCAGTCTCAGCGCATTTCTGTGCATCATTAACCACGGCATCCCCAGTCCTCCATGTAACGGTTGTTGACAGCAAATGGATCGCCTCACCATCGGAACGCCACCCTTCCACAGAAAGCGGAAGAGTATGCGTTCTAGTTTCGTGATGGTGGCATCGGGACAAGATACGACGGTCAGGCGGTAATCAATGACTGATGCGATATACGCATTAGCCACCTCCGCCCGACCTTTTAGAGATAACTTTCTCTCGGCCCATGTTTGGCTGAGTTTGATTACTCTACTGGTGATCTCGTCCCAGTTCTTATCCATCTGGAGGTCCGGATTGAACCAGACCCCGAGCAGTTTAACCAGTCCGTCCGTCCAGCGTCCCACTACGGAGTCACTGTTGGACGGTATAGGCTTGCTTCTCCAGGTGCCGAGTAGCAAACCCACCGACTTTTCCGGGTTAAGTTTTGCTCCTGTCACCGTTTCGTATTCTTTAAGTGTCTCGCTTAGCATCTCGACGTGCTTTTAGCTCGACACTATGACGGTGACATCGTCCGCATATGCAGACACGCTCGTCCCGCAACCCAGCTCCCGTGGGATACCCCTCAGTGTCGCCAGCTTCCGCAGTAGTGGTTCGAGCGTCAATACATACAGAAGCGCCGACAGGGGACATCCCTGACGGACCGAACGCGTGATGTCGAACGGTTTTGACAGGTGACCGTTCACCCGAATTACCGATCGGATTCCGCTATACAAGGCAGCAATCCAACCGCGGAAGACGGGACCAAAGCCAGCCGCCCTGAGGACGGCCGCCAGGTATCGATGGTCCACCCTATCAAATGCTTTAGATTGATCTAAATTGATCAACGCCCCACCCATGCCAGGATCCTTAACTACCCTGTCCTTGATGTAGCGCATGAGGTGGAGGTTGTCATGGATGCTTCTGCCCGGCACTGCGCATGTTTGCGCCTTGTCGACCGGTTTATCGATGACAAGCGCCAACCTCTCGGTTATTACTTTGGCCAAAATTTTCAAATCTGCGTTGAGCAGAGTGATGGGCCTGAAATTATCTATAAAATTCCTCTTGTTTGGGTCTTTCTTCAGCAATGTCACTGCACCTCGGCTTACGAAACCGGGAATTCTCCCGTTTTGTTGCCAGTTGCAGTAGACTGATGCCAAGATGTCTCCAAACAAGTCTGGCATTTGGCAATACAGCTCATAGGGTAGACCATCCAATCCAGGCGACTTATCCCTCGCGCAGCCCGCCATCGCATCCCTTACTTCAGCAGCTGTGATGGGACCCTCACAACACTCTGCTTCTCCCGCCGTGAGCCGCGGCAGGCCGGTCAGGTAGGCACTGAAGTCCATCTTGCGTTCCGACCCACCGCTCGCACCAAACAGTCGAGCAAAGTGCTGTTGAAAGGCCCCACACATCCTTTCGGGTTCGAGTAAACTGCATCCCTGTTCATCGATTAGAGACCGAATGGTGGCTCTGTCACCACGTTGCGCCTCCGCCACCCGGGCTTCTCGCGCAGCTTCGATCCCTTCGTTCCTTAAGGCACGCATTTTAGCTCTGACGACGCAACCTTCGTGTTTGGCGTTGAGGTGTTGGTCGAGGGCCATCCTCGCAGCCAAAACGTTGGTTGCGCTGCCAGTTGTAAGTGCCTCTTCTAGTTTCTTGACTAAGTCTCTCTCTATTCTATTTCGATCTATCGCTAGTTCTTTACTAAACCTAATAGATTCCGATTTAATTGCTATTTTCAGGGCAAACCACCATCGGTTGTTAACGATGGCTCCTGTTAACGTCCTCTTAATTAATTCGCTAATCCGGTTCCTGTAAACCTGTCGCGCTAAGAGCGAAGCGTTCAGTTTCCAGTAACCGGGACCCTGCCTATGTGTTTTATCTAAGTCGAGCGTACACGTGTAGCTGACTATTTTAAATTGTGGACATCCTACACTATCTCTACCCGCTGTCCTACATAGAACTCTATCTAGATACGATCTCGACGATCCGACGCGGTTTGTCCAAGTCCACGTTGGCACGTTCGGATGGTCGAGTCGGAACCTGTCAGACAAATGGAAACGTCTGAGCAGGTCTTTGAGGCACTTACATCCCATTCTACTCCTATCCATTCCCACATAGTCTAGATGCGTGTCTAAGGTAGCGTTCCAGTCTCCTACTAACAGTAAAGGTCGTGACGTTCCCAGGAAAACCTCTAGACGTCTAAGGAAATCCGCCCGACCCGTTAAGGACGGTGCATACACTGCCATCAGACGGAAAGCACTTCCGTTTGTGCCATCGACGTCCAAGACAACCAGCCTACCCTCCGGGTCTAGGAATATTGGCCTTACTTTTAGGTTCAGACTCTTCCGAAAAAACACCGCGGTACCACCACCACCCATGTTTGGCAGACAGGGAGAAAAATAAATGTCGAATTGTCCGCCAAACATGGACTTGAGGGCCCGCGGGTTACTGAGTCTGGTTTCACTGATAGCTATTATTTCTATGTTCTGTGACCTGATGTCATTTAGAAGATATCCTTGCTTCCAAGCTGACGCCAAGCCACGTACATTTACACAACCTATTTTAAACATAATTTAGTCGAAAAGCGTAAAGAGACGAGAGAGGTTACTTACTCATTTCGACAGTTTTACACTGTTCCTCCTTAGAAGTGTCTTTGAGTAGGTCTTTGTATAATTTTTTTAGAGAGGTATTTTTGGAAACCCCTTACCGCATTTGGCTAGAGGGATTTGAGTGTGTGGTGCTGTGTTGGTGTCAAATGTAATAATTTTATATGTTCTGGTGGTGTTGTTCTTGGATGATTGTTTGTTTTCAGGTCATCTTCACATATGTTTGTGTGATATGCAATATACTCCATTAATTTTATGTCTGTCGTGTTTATGGCCGAGAGCATTGTATGCGTTTTTGTGGTGTTGGTGTTGGTGTTAGTTTGGTTGTGTAAGGGGCTTTCAGGGTTTGTGTACCTCCCTGCTTTGCTTGTGTTTGCTTTTGTCTTTTTTAATCTTTTTCTCTTACCCCCTGTGGCTATCTGCCATTCCACTGGACTGTCATCGTTTGACGAAAAGTCCGACAGATCAGAGGGGGGTAAGGGCAAGGCATCAGGTTCTATGCCTGTATTGTGTGGTGTGTGTGTTGTTGGGGATTTAGGTTTTGCATTTGTTTTTTCTTCGTTGGTGTTTGTTTTCTTCGTTGTTGTTCTTGGTATTGGTGTTGGTCTATCTTTTGATGTTAGTGGTGGTGTTGTTTCCCTAATTGGTTTCGGTGTTGGAGTTGATTGTGGTGGTGTTGTTTCTTTTCTTGGTGTTGATGGTGATGTCGTTTGGTTTACTTTGTTGATGATCACTTGTGGGTTTGGTGGTGTTGGTAGCAAAGGTTGTTTTTTATTTATTTTTTGTTTTGGTTGTAACTGTTCTTGTTTCTTTTTTTGTGCCAACACGCACTTTGAAATTAGGTGCTCTTGGCTTCCGCGGAGGTAGCAACGCGGTTTTTTACCCTCCGCCACCACATAGAGGCTTTGTCCATTTTCCAAGTGAATCACATTCGGCAACTTTTCCAGTGAATCTTGATCCATCTGGATCAAGATTTCAATGTTTTTTTCCGGTCCAACTGTTATTATGAACAACAGTGGTTTCTAAAACATTGATTGTTTTCAAATGAAAACATATCGCCGAAGTAATCCACTTGGACTCAATTTCCGGAGGGACATTATTTATTTTTATTCTACTCACTCTCTGTCCCATGTAGTATGGGACCATGATTAGTTCATCATTTTGTAAGGCTTCCATACTATATAATTTCGCCTCTTCTTCATTAGTAAAACGAAATTGTACTGTATTAAATTGCGAACCCCAGTTTATATACTCTTTAATTTTCATAATTTTTTTGGCACATTTCTCAATTTCTGTTTTTGTAATTGGATTTGTTAATTTTTTACTTTTTCTTATTATTTTGTAAATGATTGTTCTTTTTTCTACGACTTCTCTCACTTCTTTTGGGGTATGTAATATTAAATTTTGTCCGGACGTAGAAAAAAGAGACCTGGTCTCTATAAGTTCTTTGTTTGTAAAATATAAAGTTTCTTTTTTTTGTTTTAGCATGTCTGCAAAGTTTTTGTTGTTGTTGGTGGTGGTGGTTGTGGTGTTGGTGGTTGTGGTGGTGCTATCACTGGTATTGGTGGCAGATGTGGTATTTTTGACTGTGTCAGTGGTGTTGTGGCTTCTATTCATTTTTCCTTCCTCTCTTTCGCTTGCTGCTGGAGAAGAGAGCAAAGGTTGAGTTGAACTGTTGCTGCTGCTGCTGCTGTTATTGTTGTTGTTGTCGTTTTTGTTGGTGGTGGTGGTGATGACGGCGTCAGCAGAATTGGTGTTGACGTCAGATACTTTGGAGACATCGTCTGTGTTCTGTTGTGTAACTTTGGTTACAGTTTTGTTTTTGTTGTTGGTGGTGGTGGTGGTGGCGGTGTTAACTTTCAAGTTAACACTTGCATTTGTGTGTGTGAATTCTTTTTTTCTTTTTCTCCATTCTCTCGTTTAACTGTGAGGAAGGAAGACTAGGAAATTCTTTTTCGAACGAAACACTGCAAAATTCAGCGTTCGTTTGACGAAATTTTTCATGGCTAGAAGACGCCATCGTCTCAAAATAAAAATGGCTAGAAAGCCGAAATTGATTTTTAAAATCTGGAAATGTGCCACACAGGGCAGATTTCCGTTGCAAAAAAACTTGCACCAGAGAGTCTATAAGTTGTTATACAACTTTCTATATAAAATAAACTTTACAAACAAACTTTTTAAAACATAAAAAGGGCAAAACTTACGGAGCCGACACGTCTACCGTCTGTCCATAGAGATAGATAGATAGATAGATAGATAGATAGATAGATAGATAGATAGATAGATAGGTAGATAGATAGATATGTTTCTTTATTAGTCACACAGGGCTCAACATAGAGGGGACAAAATGTAAATGTAGAGTTTTTTTTTCGATGGGGACGAAAATAAAGTAAAAAAATAAAATGGGGATGAGGATGAAAAGGCATCGAGAAAACGTTTGGGGTATGTACAAAAAAAAAAAAAAAGGAACATATTACAAAAATTTCCCAATAAATGGGGAGGTTATCCGTGGAAAGAAAAACCTACGGAAAAGACCACGGTAACCTCGGTCCTTAGCGTCAAAATTTGTTAAATAAAATTTCTTTTATTTATGCAAGAAACGTAAGTAAATCTCTGTTTACAAAATTTTAAACGTTTTATAGAATCATGGTCAAGGTGGCTTCGTCATTTATACGTGCCGTTCTTGCTACATGTATCCATCTTTTTTCGAAACATTTGCAAGACAACATTTGCCTCTCTACTCTCACCTTCCTTTTCAAGTGATACTTCAAAAAGTTGATGAGAGGAAAGTATTTGTCTCTAATCCTTTCAGACGCGTCCACCAGATGCATTCTTTCGCCATAGCCACAAGTACGATAAATACAGCTCTTTCTTCCCGTTTAAAGGAAGGAGGCGTGACGATATTGACGATAGACTCGGTTGATAAACCGACTCGTCCCACACGTAACAGCAGTCGTTCGACATAAGCCCACAGCTCCGAAATGGTTGGACACTGCACGAGTGCGTGCAGAACGGTTTCGATGCTCTGACCGCATCTCGGGCAGGTCGGCCCCACATTTCGCGAGCCGTGTCTATAGAGCTTATCCCGAACGGGTAGCGCTTCTCGGTAGCACTGCCAGGCCAGGGATTTCTGGAAGTTATCCATAGGTCCCGGCCCGAAAGTCGTCTTGAACAGGCGGGTCAGGTATTCCTCGTCGACGCCCAGGTTCGCTCCGAGATCTTCGTCATACCTGCCCTCCACTAATCTCCTATAGAATGACTTCGTTGTGATGCAGCCGCTCAAGGTCGACCCGGGACGGCAAAGTTGTTGCAGAGCAATGCGACACTCACGGTGCCATTCGCCATTCCTCGACCTCTTTTTGATTCACGACTGCAGCTCGGTCATGGAGACGAGCTGTGGGAAAGCGCGCCGCACAAACGGTGGCCACACCTGTTCACCGCTGTCTATGTAGAGCCGGAGATGTCGCAGTCTCAGCGCGTGTCTGCGCATCATCAACCACGGCATGCCCAGTCCTCCTTTTAACGGGTGTTGGCAGCAAACGGATCGCCTAACCATCGGAACGCTTCCTTTCCACAAAAACCGGAAGAGGATGCGCTCCATTTCGGTGATAGCGCGATCGGGACAAGGCACGACGGTCAGGCGGTATTCGATGACGGACGCGATGTACGCGTTCGCCACCTCCGCCCTACCTTTTAGAGACAGCTTCCTCTCGGACCATTGCCGGCAGAGAGTGGCCACCCTACTCGTTATCTCCTCCCAGTTCTTCTCCGTTTGCAGGTCCGGACCGAACCAGACTCCGAGCAACTTGACCGGACCGTCCGTCCAGCTTCCCACTACTGAGGCGCTGCCGGACGGTATGGGCTTGCTTCTCCAGGTGCCGAGCAGCAAACCCACCGACTTATCCCGGTTGATTTTCGCTCCCGTCACCGCTCGATGTGCTCGTGGCTAGACGCTATGACGGTGACGTCGTCCGCGTATGCGGACACGCTCGTCCCGCATCCCAACTCTCGCGGGATGCCCCTCAGCATCGCCAGGTTCCGCAGTAGTGGCTCGAGAGTCAATACGTACAGAAGCGACGAGAGGGGGCATCCCTGACGGACCGAACGTGCAATGTCGAAGGGTCTTGATAGATGCCCATTGACGCGAACTACCGAACGGATGCTTCTGTACAAGGTAGCCATCCAGCCGCGGAAAATTGGACGGAAGCCGGCCGCTATGAGGACAGCCTCTAAGTATTGATGGTCTACCCTATCGAAAGCTTTGGGTTGATCCAAATTGATCAGGGCCCCACCCATGCCAGGTTCTTTAACAACCCTCTCTATGATGTAGCGCATCAGATGGAGGTTGTCATGGATGCTTCGGCCCGGCACGGCGAACGTTTGCGCCTTGCCGACCAGTTTCTCGATGACAAACGCCAACCGCTTGGCTAACATCTTGGCCAAAATTTTCAGGTCTGCATTGAGCAGAGTGATGGACCTAAAATTATCTATGATATTCCCCTTGTTTGGATCTTTCTTTAGCAGCGTTACGGCTCCTCGGCTCACAAAACCAGGAATGCTCCTGTTCTGTTGCCAGTTGCAGTACACCGCCGCTAAGACGTCTCCAAACAAGTCTGGCATACAGTTGTAAAGCTCGTAGGGCAGACCATCCAAACCCGGAAATTTGTCCCTCGAGCATCCCGCCATCGCGTCCCTCACTTCCGCCGCCGTGACGGCACCTTCGCAGCACTCTGCTTCTCTTGCTGAGAGTCGTGGCAGGCTGTGCAGGTAGGCACTGAAGTCCACCCTGCGTTCTCGCTCGCTACTCGTCCCGAACAGTCGAGCAAAATGCCGCTGAAAGGCCTCGCACATCTTGCTCGGCTCGAACAATTCGTGCCCCTGTTCATCTACCAGAGACCGGATGGTGGCTCTGTTGCCTCGCTGCGCCTCCGCCACCCAGGCCTCTCGCGCGGCTCCAACACCTTCGTTCATTAGAGTACGCATCCTTGCCCTGACAGCACATCCTTCGTGTTTGGCGTTGAAATGTTGATCGAGGGCCAATTTCGCCGCCAAAACGTCGGATGCGATGCCGCTTCTTAATGCCTCCTCTAACTTATTCACTAGCTCCCCCTCTACTCTGTTCCTCTCTACAGCTAGTGCCCTGCTATACCTTATTGCTTCCGCCCTTACTGCTCTCTTGAGGGCAAAACACCATTTGTTGTTGATGATAGCTCCCGTCAAGACCCTTTTTACTAACGTGCTAATCCGGTCTCTGAAAACTTGTCTCGATGGGAAAGAGGCGTTTAGTTTCCAGTAACCGGGACCCTGCCTATGTGCCTTATCTAAGTCTAGCGTACACGTCACAAGTTTTTGATCCGTGTAGCTGACTATGTGGAACTGTGGACATCCTAAGCTATCTCTATCTCTTGTCCTACACACTATCCTATCTAGATACGATCTCGACGACCCAATGCGGTTGCTCCAAGTCCACGTTGGCACATTTGGGTGGTCGAGTCGGTAGCTGTCAGACAACTGGAAGCGTCTGAGCAGGTCTATGAGGCCTTTGCATCCCCTTCTAGTTTTGTCACTCCCCACGTAGTCTAGATGCGTGTCCAAGGTAGCATTCCAATCCCCCACTAAAAGTAAGGGACGAGACGTTCCCAGGAATACCTCTAGACGTCGAAAGAAATCCGACCGACCTGTTAAAGGAGGAACATAGACTGCTAGCAGCCGAAAAGCGCAACCATCGCTGCCGTCGACATCCAGCACAACCAGTCTACCCTCCGGGTCTATGAATATCGTCTTTACTTCGAGATCCAGACTATTGCGAAAAAGAACTGCCGTGCCACTACCGCCCATCCTCGGCAGACAGGGAGAAAAATAAATGTTAAATTGTCCGCCAAAAAGAACAGGAGCGGCGACAAGGGGCATCCCTGACGAACCGAACGTACAATGCCGTAGGGTCCCTATAGACGTCCATTGACACGAACAACCGAACGGATGCCTGTGTACAAGGCAGCCATCCAGCCGCGGAAAACGGGACCGAAACCGTCCGCTTCGAGGACGGCCTCCAAGTATCGATGGTCTACCCTATCGAAAGCTTTCGATTGATCCAAATTGATCAGGGCCCCACCCATGCCAGGTTCCTTAACTACCCTCTCTATGATGTAGCGCATCAGATGGAGGTTGTCATGGATGCTCCGGCCCGGCACGGCACACGTCTGCTCTGTGCCGACCAGTTTCTCGATGACAAGCGCCAACCGCTTGGCTAACACCTTGGCCAAATTTTTCAAGTCTGCATTGAGCAGAGTGATGGGCCTAAAGTTATCTATGGCATCCCCCTTGTTTGGATCTTTCTTCATCAGCGTTACCGCTCCTCGGCTCACAAAACCGGGAATGCTCCTGTTCTGTTGCCAGTTGCAGTACACGGCCGCCAAGACGTCTCCAAACAAGTCTGGCATACAGTTGTAAAGCTCGTAGGGCAGACCATCCAAACCCGGAGATTTCTCCGTCAAGCAACCCGCCATCGCGTCCCTCACCTCCTCCGCCGTGATGACCCCTTCGCAGTACTCCGCCTCTCTTGCCGAGAGTCGTGGCAAGCTGTGCAGGTAGGCACTAAAGTCCACCCTGCCTTCTCGCTCGCTACTCCTCCCGAACAGTCGGGAAAAATTCCGCTGAAACGCCTCGCACATCTTGCTCGGCTCGAGCAATTCGCGCCCCTGTTCGTCTACCAGAGACCGGATGGTGGCTCTGTTACCCCGCTGCGCCTCCGCCACTCGGGCCTCTCGTGAGGCTCCAACACCTTCATTCCTCAGAGCACGCATCCTTGCCCTGACAGCACACCCTTCGTGTTTAGCATTGAAGTGTTGGTCGAGGGCCAACCTCGCCGCTAAAACGTCGGATGCGATGCCACTTCGCAATGTCTCTTCTAACTTTATCTCTAGCCCCCCCTCTACTCTGTTCCTCTCTACAGCTAGTGCCCTGCTATACATTATTGCTTCCGCCCTTACTGCTCTCTTGAGGGAAACCACCATTTGTTGTTGACGATGGCTCCCGTCAAAGCCCTCTTTACTAACGTGCTAATCCGGTCTCTGAAAACCTGTCTCGACGGGAAAGGCGTGTTTAGTTTCCAGTAACCGGGACCCTGCCTATATGCCTTATCTAAGTCTAGCGTACACGTCACAAGTTTGTGATCCGTGGTCGAGTCGGTACCTGTCAGACAACTGGAAGCGTCTGAGCAGGTCTCTGAGGCCTTTGCATCCCCTTCTAGTTTTGTCACTCCCCACGTAGTCTAGATGCGTGTCCAAGGTAGCATTCCAATCCCCCACTAAAAGTAAGGGACAAGACGTTCCCAGGAATACTTCTAAACGTCGAAAGAAGTCCGACCGACCTGTTAAAGGAGGCACATAAACTGCCAGCAGCCGAAAGGCGCCTCCATCGCTGCCGTCCACATCTAGGACAACCAGTCTACCCTCCGGGTCCGTAAATATCGTCTTTACTTGGAGATCCAGACTCTTGCGAAAAAGAACCGCCGTGCCACTACCGCCCATCCTCGGCAGACAGGGAGAAAATGAAATGTTAAACTGTCCGCCAAACATGGACTTTAGGACCCGCGGTTCATGGAGTCTGGTCTCACTAATGGCTATGATATCCAAATTCTGTGACTTGATGTCATTTAAGAGGTACCCTTGTTTCCAAGGGGACCCCAAGCCACGCACATTCACACAACCAATCTTCACCATGATTCTATTTATACGTGTGCTTTAAAGCACAAAACAAAAAGAACGAAGAGTTACCGTCCGAAAGTTTTGTTTCCTCCTTGGATTTTTCACCAAGGAGGCTATTGTATAATTTCTTGCACAACTATTTTTGACATCTCCCTACCGAGTTGGGGTAGAGGGATCTTATTTTGTGGTGCAATGCTGGTGATACATGATAAATTTTAATGTGTTTTGGTGGTGTTGTGTGTGGGTGGTTGTTTGTTTTGATGTCGTTATTTGTGATGTTTGTTTTAGAGTTGATGTAACTCATCAATTCTGTGTTTGTACTGTCTATTGCTGTTAGCATTGTTTTTTGTATATTACTATTGGTGTTAGTAGTATTTTCGGGAGATGTGAATCTCCCTGCTTTGTTTGTGTTTGCATTTTATTTTGTTTTCTTCTTACTGCGCTTCCTCTTTCCTTTCGTAGCTATTTTCCACTCCTCCCCACTCTCTTCATCCGATGATGAAAGTTCTGAGGAGTCAGAAAGAGGTAACTGCAAATTTTGTGCGTCTGTGTGTGTTTCTGTGAGTGTTTGTGTTGCTGTTTTTGTTGGTGTTGGCTGCTTGTTATTTGTGTGTGGTGTATGTGATATGGGGGAGGGAGAGGCAGTCTTGGAATTTTTTTTTTTTTCTCTTCTGTTTTTGCAGTTTCTGTTGTCTTTTCTGTTGTGGTTATTGCTGATATTTCTGTTGTTGTTCTTTGTGTTGCTGGTGGTGTTGGTAGTAAAGTTTTTCTGTTGGGGGTATTTGGTAGTTGCTTTTGTTGTTGTTGTTGTTCTTGTTTAGCGGCCAGTGGGCAGTCCTTTTTCAGATGTGCCTCGTTGTTGCATAAGTAACAGCGAGGTCGCCTGCCCTCTACCACCACATACAGTTTGTGTTCCTCCGCCAGTCAAATGTTTGGAGGAATCTTCCGTGAAGCCTCCTCCGTGATGTGGAGAAGGATTTCCAGATCCCCCCCCAGTTCTTTTCCTCTACGACCGTAATTTCCAAAATATTTGCCTCCTCCATTTCGAGGCATACAGCCGATACTACCCATTGGGTGTCCACTTCTGATGGCACGTTTTTTATAATTACTTTGGTCACTCTCTGTCCAAGATAACTCGGTATCATCACCAAGTTATCTGTGCGGAGAGAGAGTGTCAAAAATTGCTTCGCTAAATTTTCATTTATGAATCTCACCTGTACCGTGGAAAATTTCCGTCCCCACGTGACATGCTCTTGATGAGCCCATACAGGTTTAAGATACATCTCGATCTTATCTGTGCTAAAATTTTCTGCACGTCTGGTTTTTGTGTTTACCAGTTTATAAATGATGCATTTTTTGTTTTTTTGTTCTATAATTCTTTTGGAATGTTTATTTTAACATCATCGCCTTCTTTCGTAAGAAGGGATTTTGTGTTTTTAATTTGTTGTGTGAATGTCACTATTCTCCTTTTTTCCTTTAGAGCATCGGCGAAATTTGTTTTTGTTGTGCTGGCGGACATGTTCTTTGGAACATTTTTGTTTATGTTGGTGTTGGTACTGCCGGGTTCAAAGGTGCTGGTAGTGGCAGCAGAGTTTGTTGAACAGGTGGTGGTGTCGGTGCTGACGGCCGATAAATTTGCGTCCTTGCTGTTGTTGTTGTTGTTGTTGTTGTTGTCGTCGTTGTTGTTGTTGTTGGTGGTGGTGGTGGTGATGGCGTCAGCAGCAATGGTGCTTACGTCAAAAACATATGTGACGGTTTTTACGCATGGTTTTGTAAACTTGGTTACAGTTTTGTTTTTGTTGTTGGTGTTGGTGGTGGTGACAGGGCTGTTAACAGTATCCATGACGTTGACAGCTTTGACTTTAGAATCTGTTGCTTCATTCTTTTTTTCGATGTCTGTTGTGATTTTGGTGTGTGTGCGCGTGCATGACTTATTTTTTTGTTCTCCTAGCGTCTCAAGTCTAGGAAAATGTTCGTTCATCAATGTTTCTGTCCAGCGTTCTATGACTATGTTTCTCGACATTTTTCAATGTAAAGAAGAAAATATATAATTTTAAAAAGGTTTAACCTGCCCCTAAGGGCCAATTCCTACCTTGAAAACACAATAAAAAGAAAGTTGGATGCTTCACACACCTTATATACAAAAAATTCCAACAAAATGTGGGCAATAAAAGGTCAAAAAGAGGTTTACCTCTGCAGCCGATGTGACAGCACGTCCGTCAAGAAAGATAGATAGATAGATAGATAGATAGATAGATAGATAGATAGATAGATAGATAGATAGATAGATAGATAGATAGATACATTTCTTTTATTAGCCACACAGGGCTCAACAAAGATGGGACGAATACAATGTAGAGCTTTTCTTTTTAGGAGCTTTCCTTTTTAGGAAGAGAAAAAAAAGTAGGGGTGGGTGTCGATCAAAAGGGATCGTAGGAAGGAAAAAAGTGGGGAGTTCGATCAAAAGGGATCGGAAAAAAAATAAGAGCGATCAATAAGGATCGTGTATCACACAGTAATGTTCTCGTGTAAAAAGAGCGGGGGCAGTTTAGGTTTGGCCGTGGAAAGAAAAGCCTACGGAAAAGACCACGGTAACCTTGATCAATATTGTCATTGCAGAAACTATAACAGTAAGTGACTCTCTTTTGCCTTTTTGTTTTTTGTCTGGATTTTTTTTTTTTACTCCTTTATAGTGTTATGCTCAAGGTGGCTCCGTCATTCACACGTGCCATCTTTGCTACATTCACCCATCTTTTTTTGAAGCATTCACTAGACAAGACTTCCCTTTCTACTCTCACCTTCCTCTTCAGATGATACTTGAAGAAGTTGATGAGAGATTGCCCAGAGAGGAAAGTCTTTGTCTCTAGACCTTTCAGACACGTCCACCATACACATTCTTTCGCCATAGCCACAAGTACGATGAAAATAGCTCTTCCATCCCGTTTAAAGGAAGGAGGCGCGATAATATTCACGATAGACTCGGCTGATAGACCGATTCGTCCCACACGCGATAGCAGTTGTTCGACGTAAGCCCACAGCTCGGAAATGGTGGGACACTGTACGAGTGCGTGCAGAACGGTTTCGTCGCTCTGCTCGCATCTCGGATAGGTCGTCCCCGTGTTTCTCGAGCCATGCCTGTAGAGCTTATCCCGAACGGGTAGTGCTTCTCGATAGCACTGCCAGGCCAGGGATCTCTGGAAGTTGTCCATAGGTCCCGGCCCGAAGGTCGTCTTAAACAGGCGGGTCAGGTATTCCTCGTCGACGCCCAGGTTCGCCCCGAGATCGTCGTCGTACCTTCCCTCCACTAATCCACAATAGAATGCGTTAGTTGTGATGCAGTCGCTCAAGGTTGACCCGGGTTGTTGGAGTTGCCGAAGAGCAGCGCGACACTCGCGGTGCCGTTCGCCCTTCCTCGGCAGTTCGGTCATGGAGACGAGCTGTGGGAAAGCGCGCCGCACAAACGGTGACCACACCTGTTCACCGCTGTCTATGTAGAGCCGGAGATGTCGCAGTCTCAGCGCGTGTCTGCGCATCATCAACCACGGCATGCCCAGTCCTCCTTTTAACGGGTGTTGGCAGCAAACGGATCGCCTAACCATCGGAACGCTTCCTTTCCACAAGAAGCGGAAGAGGATGCGCTCCAGTTTGGTGATGGTAGGGTCGGGACAAGGAACGACGGTCAGGCGGTAGTAGATGACGGACGCGATGTACGTGTTCGCCACCTCCGCCCGACCTTTCAGGGAAAGCTTCCTCTCGGCCCATTGCCGGGCTAGAGTGGCCACCCTTCTCGTTACCTCGTCCCAGTTCTTCTCCGTTTGGAGGTCTGGACCAAACCAGGCCCCGAGCAACTCAACCGGACCGTCATTCCAACGTCCCACGACGGAGGCGCTACTTGACGGCATGGGCTTGCTTCTCCAGGTGCCGAGCCGCAAGCCCACTGACTTATCCCGGTTGATTTTCGCTCCCGTTACCGCTTCGTAGTCTCTCAGTGTCTCGCCGACAAGCTCGATGTGCTTTTGGCTAGACACTATGACGGTGACGTCGTCCGCGTATGCCGACACGCTCGTCCCGCATCCCAACTCTCGCGGGATGCCCCTCAGCGTCGCCAGCTTGCGCAGTAGTGGCTCGAGAGCCAACACGTACAGAAGCGACGAGAGGGGGCATCCCTGACGGACCGAACGTGCAATGTCGAAGGGTCTTGATAGATGCCCATTGACGCGAACTACCAAACGGATGCCTCTGTACAAGGCAGCCATCCAGCCGCGGAAAATTGGACGGAAGCCGGCCGCTAAGAGGACAGCCTCCAAGTATCGATGGTCTACCCTATCGAAAGCTTTGGATTGATCTAAACTGATCAGGGCCCCACCCATGGCAGGTTCCTTAACTACCCTCTCTATGATGTAGCGCATCAGATGGAGGTTGTCATGGATGCTCCTGCCCGGCGCGGCGCACGTTTGCGCCTTGCCGATCAGTTTCTCGATGACAAGCGCCAACCGCTTGGCTAACACCTTGGCCAAAATTTTCAAGTCTGCATTGAGCAGAGTGATGGGCCTAAAGTTATCTATGACGTCCCCCTTGTTTGGATCTTTCTTCAGCAGCGTTACGGCTCCTCGACTCACAAAACCGGGAATGCTCCCGTTTTGCTGCCAGTTGCAGTACACCGCCACCAAGACGTCTCCAAACAAGTCTGGCATACAGTTGTAAAGCTCGTAGGGCAGACCATCCAAACCCGGAGATTTGTCCCTCGAGCATCCCGCCATCGCGTCCCTCACTTCCGCCGCCGTGATGGCACCTTCGCAGCACTCCGCCTCTCTTGCCGAGAGTCGTGGCAGGCTGTGCAGGTAGGCACTGAAGTCCACCCTGCGTTCTCGCTCGCCATTCGTCCCAAACAGTCGAGCAAAGTGCCGCTGAAAGGCCTCACACATTTTGCTTGGCTCGAGCAGTTCGCGCCCCTGTTCGTCCACCAGAGACCGAATGGTGGCTTTGTTGCCCTGTTGCGCCTCCGCCACCCGGGCCTCTCGCGCGACTCCAGCACTTCGTTGCTTAGAGCACGCATCCTAGCCCTAACAACGCACCCTTCGTGTTTGGCGTTGAAGTGTTGGTCAAGGGCCAACCTCGCCGCCAAAACGTCGGATGCGATGCCACTTCTAATTGCCTCCTCTAGCTTCTTAACTAGTTCACCCTCTACTCTTTTTCTGTCTATGGCTAGATAGATAGATAGATAGATAGATAGATAGATAGATAGATAGATAGATAGATAGATAGATAGATAGACAGACAGATAGATAGACAGAGAGAGAGAGAGAGAATTAGATAGATAGATGGATAGAAGAGAATTAGACAGACAGGCAGATATATAGATAGATAGATAGATAGATAGATAGATAGATAGATAGATAGATAGATAAATAGATAGAGAGAGAGAGAGAGAGAGAATTAGACAGACAGACAGACAGTCAGACAGACAGACAGATAGCCAAACAGACTTCCTTAAACCCCCCTCTCTCTCTCTCTCTACCCTGCTCTCTCTCTACCTCTCTCTCTCTCCCCTGTTCTTTTTTACACGGGGCCACCCCCGTCCTCTCAAATTCCTGCACAAGATCAGCTCCCGCCTCTACACGCGTTTATTTTCCCACGCTACATGAATATATATACACACACACACACACACATATATATATATTCTCATACGTGTCCCTACGCCCTCTACGCGCGTGCGCTTGCGTGCATGCACGTAGGGGTGTGTACCGCACGTAGCCGTGTGTGTGTGGACGTGTGTGGACGTCTGTGAGTATGTATGTGTATGTATATATGTGTGTGTGTAAGAGCAATTGGCTGTTTATGTACCCCGACCCACTCCACCTGTATCTGTCTCATTTTTTCTTTCCTTGGTCCTCACAGCTCCCGCTGCCACCACCACCGACTACCTGTATGTGTGCACGCCTGTTTATGTGTATATATATATATATGTATATATGTGTGTGTGTGTGTGTAATGTAATGTGTGTATATATATATGTGTGTGTGTATATATATATATATGTGTGTGTGTGTGTGTATATATATGTGTGTGTGTGTATATATATATATATTATATATATATGTGTGTGTATGTGTGTATATATATACATATATGTATATATATATATATATATATATATATATATATATATATATATATATATATATATATATATATATATATATATATATATATATGTATATATATGTCTGTGTGTGTGTATATATATATATATGTAGATGTATGTATATACGTACATGTACGTATATATGCATATACTCACATATTATTTGTATAATATATATATATATATATATATATATGTATGTATGTGTGTGTGTGTGTGCAGAGAAGCGCAGGCAACTACACACACACACACACACACATATATGTGTACAAATGTGTAT
>NW_028315286.1:33158-103158 GCF_046866305.1 Octopus bimaculoides
ACACCGCCGTCACCTTCTCCAGCACAGTGGCACGCTCTCTCTCTCTCTCGCTTTCACCACCGCCGCCGCCACCTCCTTCCACCAACGCCGCGCGCTTTAAGTTCTACCACCACCTTCCCAACGCGGCTGCACGCTCTCTCTCTCTCTCTCTCTCTCTCTCTCTCTCTCTCTTTCTCTCTCTCTCTCTTTCTCTCTCTCTTAGTCACCCCTTCCTCTCTCCCACTCACTAGCACCGCTGCCTTCTCCTCCCAGCAACACCACGCTCTCTGTCTCCGCCTCTCTCACTTCCCCTCTCTCTCTCTTCCCCTCTCTCTAACCCTTACCCTCCCGGCCAATCCAACCGTGACACACACTCGAAACGACGACGACCACCACCCCCAGCAAGCTAAATAAAGCCGAGATCGCGGTGGGGAAGGTTCCAGCTTCCAGAGATGGCCACCACTGCGGACCTCGGGAAGCTCCCCACTTTATGACACCCGTGGGACCCTAAAACGGGATGACCCCTAACCGTATTTATAAAGGGCCTGGAGAAAAAACGAAATTAAAGGGCCGAGGCGCGATAGCCCAAGGGTTAGGGCAGCGGACTCGCGGTCGGAGGGTCACGGTTTCCATTCCCAGACCGGGCATTGTGAGTGTTTATTGATCGAAAACACCGAAACTCCATAAGGTTCTAGCAGGGGATGGTGGGGAACCCTGGTGCACTCTTTCGCCCCAGGTTCCTCTCACTCTTACTTCCTGTTTCTGTGGAGGCGCGATGGCCCAGTGATTAGGGCAGCGGACTCGCGGTCGGAGGATCACGGTTTCGATTCCCAGACCGGGCCTTGTGAATGTTTATTGAGCGAAAACACCTGAACTCTATAAGATTCTAGCAGGTGATCGTGGTGACCCCTGGTGCACTCTTTCGCCCCAGGTTTCTTCCTGTTTCCTGATTAACGCTGCAATGGACTGCCCCCCCCCCCACTTCATCCAGCTGTGGGGTGGGGGAGGGGAACACATACCCCATAGAAACCGCGAAAACGGGGCCCACGAGCCTGTCTAGGTTTTGCAAAGGCGACGCTTATCGATCATCGTTACATTGCAAAGGGAAATAACTTATCATATTAAGCAAGGGGGATAACTTATATATATAATGCAGGGGAGATAACTCCTTATCCCGTTGACGTTTTTTTTTTCCGTCATTGAATTTCTGAATCATTCTCTTTTAATTATATCATTCACGGCAATACGGCCATGCTGGAGCATAGCAATTATATATACACACATACATACATATACTGTAAATTCTCGTGTCTTCTACTATAGCCTCGGGCCAACCAAATCCTTGTGAGCAGATTTGTGTGTGTATATATATATAGCTTGCTTACCAATCACGTGGCACCTTGGGCAAGTGTCTTCTACTATAGCCTCAGGCCAACAAAATCCTTGTGAGTGGATTTGTGTGTATATATATATATATATATATATATATATATATATATATATATATATAGCTTGCTTACAAATTACATGGTTCCGGGTTCAGTCCCACTGCGTGGTACCTTGGGCAAGTGTCTTCTACTATAGCCTCGGGCCGACCAATGCCTTGTGAGTGGCTTTGGTAGACGGAAATTGAAAGAAGCCCATCATGTATATATATATATAGCTTGCTTACCGACCACATGGTTCCGGGATCATTCCCACTGCGTGGCACCGTGGGCAAGTGTCTTCTACTATACCCTCGGGCCGACCAAAGCCTTGTGAGTGGATTTGGTAGACGGAAATTGAAAGAAGCCCATCATGTATATATATATATATATATATATATAGCTTGCTTACCAACCACATGGTTCCGGGTTCAGTCCCATTGCGTGGCACGTTGGGCAAGTGTCTTCTACTATAACCTCGGGCCGACCAAAGCCTTGTGAGTGTTGTCAGATTGTTTTGCACATTCAGATCTTCGTACTTTTTGCGTAATAAGCTTATAGTACGCATTTCTCGGTTGTTATTCTTGGGTGGAATAATACTGGCGTTATTTAATCTGTTTGTAATTTTTTTGTACATGCTATTTTTGGGTCCGGAGATGGTCTGATTTTGATGTAACACGTGTGTTTACGATCGCTGTGCGGGTAGTGGAGGTATCAAGTTAAAATACATCAATATATTTGGAAAAATAGAAATAAATTTCAATGAGTATTACTTACTCGGATATAGTCCAACCCTTTGTCAGCTATTGTTTGGCTCCATGCGATATCTTTATTTCCGATGTTTTTGGATAAATTTTGGAGCAGTGATTTATCGTTCTCACATGTTAAACATCCCCGGTGTAGTCTCCTTTAAACATCCCATGTGGTTGGTATATATATATATATATATATATATATATATATATATACGATGGGCTTCTTTCAGTTTCCGTCTACCAAATCCACTCACAAGGATTTGGGTCGGCCCAAGGCTATAGTAGAAGACACTTGCCTAAAGTGCCACACAGTGGGACTGAACCCGGAACCATGAGGTTGGTTAGCAAGCTACTTACCACACAGCCACTCCTATATATATACGCGGGGCTTCTTTCAGTTTCCGTCTAGCAAGTTACTTACCACACAGCACGCGTGTGTGTGTGGGGGGGGGGAGGCGCAGGCAGGCTAGCATCTTGACCGGCCAGTGGCTATACAACCGTAGCTAAGCGTAGGCAGTTTAAAACAATAGTTGCCCAATTGGAAGGAGGAAGTTAACGGTAGTAATCAACCCTCCCCCATTAACAGCAGAATGGTAGAGCCGTTGGAAGAGGCAACAGGATACCTTACACCGCTAAGTTTGAAAGTTTGGCATATTATTGTTGTTGTTGTTGTTGTTGTTGTTGTCACCATCATCGTCACCTTCACTGTTATTGCTACTAGAACATTAATAACTTGTATAAAATGAACTTCTACATAGAACCTTCCCATATATACAGAAATGACACACACACACCCAACAAAACTTCCTTTCTAAAAAACACTTATAGCTTTCTAGATACGGCTAATAGAGCTGACACCACAAACAACGTATGTGGTGGAATGTTTGCTTATAATAACTTGTATATGCACACATGAGAGTAAGGGGACATCCGAGTAAGGCTGTGCACACGAACCCACACATATGGATGTGCATTGGAGTGCCTATAGCGACCTAGCTATAATGTTTTTCCACATGCTATACCTTCATTTATGTATTCTTTATTATTACTATTATTATTTTTTTCCTGTTGTACCCTTATTTTTATTTTTATTTTTATTTTTATTTTTATTTATATTTTGATTTCAATTTTTTTATTTTTTATTTCTATCTTATTTTTGCTGTTGTTTTTCTTCTGGTCTCTACCACACCTCTGTTTTTACCTCTTGCATTTGTATGTAACCCTTTGTGAATCTCTGAAGAGGCCAAGAGATTCGGGCATGTAACCCCATTTCAAAATGTCATCCGATAATCACTCCGGAAAGGAATATTCGGATAGAATGGGGCCTGCCAAAACTAGGCCGAAACAGCTGTAAGATTAAACTTCTGTTCATCCTCTAATTCCTTATGTACTTTGTACTTCTATATGTAAACCATGTTGGCAAAATAACATAGTCTGCCATGGACACCTGTGCTTTGGTTCTTTCTTTCTTTTTCTTTTCTTCCTTTTTTGTCACTTTTGCTATGAATTAAATTAATGAATTCAACGGGATACACCGGCTGCAAGTAGTTGGGTTCAGCATATTATCCTCCATTTTCTAATTGTTACACAAATTTTGGGTAAAACCTCCACTTTTACCCGCTCCCATTGATTGCACCTAGTATAGCACTAGTGTAGCAATAATTGGGTACCCTCCCAGCAGTATACTGGATAGATACTATCCCTTAGTGGGTTGTACCCCCAACCCCTAACTCTCTCACGTTATATATATATATATATATATATATATATATATATATATACGCACGTGTATATATATATATATATATATATATATATATATATATATATATATATATATATATATATATGTATGTGTGTTTGTGTTTGTCCCTCCAGGATCGCTTGACAACCGATGCTGGTGTGTTTACGTCCCCCGTAACTTAGCGGTTTCGACAAAAAGAGACCGATAGAATAAGTACTAGGCTTACAAAAATAAGTCTTGGGGGTCGATTTGCTCGACTAAAAAGGCGGTGCTCCAGCATGGCTGTAGTCAAATGACTGAAACAAGTAAAAGAGTAAAAAAAAAAGTAACATTTCTCGTAATTAAGTGACCCCCCCACCCATAAAGGTTTTTCACAAAAAAATTTGGTCGACCCGCCGTTATGGTGATTCGAACTCGCGTACCAATTACGACGAAAGAGACACACAATATTGCTCACAGAAAGCAAAGGGAACTGCCTCAGCCTGGGCGATATTTACTGAAAGATAATTAAACCCCAATAAATTACACATGGCTTAAATAAAAGGATTGGACCTACCCGGGATCGCCTTTACAAATCCTCAATGTTTGGACGGGGTTAACACACGTCCAGACCCGTTCATCACTAAGCAAACGACTGCAAACGCGCAGGACCGGAAGTCAAGGGTTAGGGCTAGGGTTAGGGTCTTAGGGTTTTAGGGTTTTTGAGGGTTTGGGTTAGGGTTAGGGAAATCCGTCCCTAACCGTAACCGTGACCCTAAATGGTAACCCTGACATTAAAACCCTTATTCTAACACCGTAGTGAAGATCTTGCGGGTGTTACGGAAAAGGCCGAGTGGAGGCGCAATGGCCCAGTGGTTAGGGCAGCGGACTCGCGGTCATAGGATCGCGGTTTTCGATTCCCAGACCGGGGCGTTGTGAGTGTTTATTGAGCGAAAACATATGTATATATATATATATATATATATATATATATATATATATATATATATATATATATATATATATATATATATATATATATATATATGTATATATATATATATATATGTATATATACTTTATTTAAAAGCAGCAGAAATATAACAAAAAAAACCGTTACCCTGAGTTTCACGTTCCCGTTCATCGGACAGTTTTAACAAAACTGTCCGATGAACGGGAACGTGAAACTCAGAGTAACAGCCTTTTGTTATATTTCTGCTGCTTTTAAATAAAGCATATTACTCTACCTCTGGTATTTGAGTACTCTTTTTTCCACCTTGTTGCACATTTCATGTGCTTACTCCGGTATATATATATATATACGTATATGTATATATATATATATATATATATATATATATATATATATATATATATATATATATATATATATATATATATATATATATATATATATATATATATATATATATATATGTATATATATATATATATGTATATATATATATATGTATATATATATATATATATATATATATATATATATATATATATGTGTGTGTGTGTGTGTGTGTGTGTGTGTATATGTATATATATGTAGATATGTATACATATATATACATACATATATATATATATATATATATATATATATATATATACACATATACATATATATATATATATATATATATATATATATATATATATATATATATAGATATATATACATACATATATATACATATATATATACATACATATATATATATATATATATACATATACATATATATATATATATATATATATATATATATATATATATAGATAGATAGATATATATACATACATATATATACATATATATATACATACATATATATATATATATATATACATATACATATATATATATATATATATATATATATATATATATATACATATATAAAGAAATGGAAAAACTTTCAAAATACAAAGACCTGGAAATAGAGGTATGTGCTATGGTTTGCTGTGGTGCTCTTATGTTTACTGTATTGAAAGTGTTTTGCGTAGAATGTGTGCAGTACCCAGTAGTGCAATTTTCTGTATGTTATATATATTTGTAAGTCCTGGTGTTTTTGTTATGTATTTGTCTGAATATTTTTTTATTATACCTAAAGCACCTACTATGATAGGAATTGTTTCCGTTTTTAGATTCCACATTCGAGTTATCTCTATTTCCAGGTCTTTGTATTTTGAAAGTTTTTCCATTTCTTTTAGAGAAACGTTGTCATCTGCTGGTATTGATACATCAATTAGAAAGCATTTTTTTTCTTCATGATCTTTGACAACTATATCTGGTCTATTTGCCTTAATTTCTCTATCTGTGTGTATTGGCATATCCCAGAGTATGGTTGCTTTCTCGTTTTCTGTGACCTTTTCTGGCGTGTGTTTATACCATCTTTTTGCTGTTGTTATTCCATAGTGTTGGCATAGCTTCCAGTGTATATAGGTCCCAGCTCTGTCGTGTCTGTGAATATATTCCTTCTTAGCCAGGACTGGGCAGCCAGAGATAATATGATTTATTGTTTCTTGTCCATCTCCACAAATTCTACAGTTACTTGTTATGTTTCTTTTCATTATATGTTTTTGGTAATTTCTGGTAATTATTATTATTATTATTATTATTATTATTATTATTATTATTATTATTATTATTATTATTATTATTATTCAGTTTTATAACAGGCGGAAAGAAAGAAAAAAGAAGACGACAGAAAAAAAGAGAGAAAGAAGAATATTCAATCAAACAGTTTTGTATAAATTTGATGATATTCTCCTGTCATCTTATTCATTCCACCAGGGCGTGATGTCAATAACCCGCAAACATATTTCTCCTCATACATTCTGAGAAGTGAAAGTGGGGTACATTCAGGATATTTTTTGAGAATGTGCACTTTCAAATCTTCTTCAAAATTGCAACCGCTTGAAACGAAATGTTCAGCAAGTTCTGTTGAACTACTGTTCTTGTGCCTGACGTCGAATCTGTGCCCATTAAACCTTTTGTTTAATTGTTCCGTTGTACAACCAACATAAATCAAGTTATGTTTCGTGCATTCTGCACCGTACACTAAATGGGAATCTTTGCAGGTTCCCCCTTCTGTATAAATCATAACATTTCTATTATGATTTTTGATGCTATTCACTTCACTCATGTTGTTGCACAATGAACAGGGCTTACCTCTCTTGCGGCTGTTCTTTAAAGTACAGCGTGTAGATACTCCAATGTTCGTTTTCTTGGAGTCAGATATAGAGGTCAATAATTCTTTTATGTTCTTATTCCGTCGAAAGGCTACAATGGGCAGCTGATGAAATATCTGTTTGAAACTGGGATACTTTTTCGCCACATGTTGGTAACTTTCATGCAACACTTTTGAAATACCAGCGAAACGTCGGTGCCAGTTAATCACTAAAGGAATTCTGTAATCTGTTGTATTTTGTTTGCTAAGATTAGGCGTGTAGGTTTGACTATCTTTGCTAATCTTAGCTATTTCACTTGCTATTTCCTTTAAACGTGATTCACTGTAACCTCGTTTGACATAATGACATACAAAGCATTTGCATGTTTCCAGTAATCCCCTATGTCAGTGCAAATCCGTTTTATCCTCAAAAATTGGGATTTCGGATTTGACCGAATAAGATGATGTGGATGATGGGAGCGGTGGTGGAGATAAACGTGGAATGACGTTGGCTTGCAAAATAACTCTGTCACTATTCTGCCTCCAGAAAACTTGACTTTTGTGTCCAAAAATTCAACGCTAGTTTCTGAAAAACTAGACGTAAATATTATGTTGGACTTAAAGCCATAGTGTCTAGCATAACAGTCACAGAAATGCAAGAAGTTCATTAAACTATCCTGTGATCCTTCCCAGACAAAAAATACGTCGTCAATGAACCGTAACCAGAGTATTGGTTCATGACCATGAAGGGATTTGAATGTCTTCAGTAACTTTGTCTCAAAATTTGTCATAAAGACATTAGCGAAATTAACTGCCATGGGGGTACCCATGGCGCAACCCTTCGTCTAGTGGTAGAATCTTTGTCTTAACTGCATTGTGTTACTTTCTAACATAAACCTCAATAATCTACAGAGTAAATTTGATGGAATACTTTTATTTGACCGCTTTTCAAAGGTATCCATGCATGCTTCTACCCCTTCACCTTTCATGACCCTGGGATTGTTAGTGTAAAGATTCATCTAAGATATGAGACACTTAGATAATCCTTAAGATACAACGAGAAATGAGAAAGCAAGTGTGTCCTAACCATAAAGAGATTAATTCCTCTAACCATGCTATCATTCGTCGTATTATATCTCAAATGTCACCAACAACAAATCTCAGGTGTGACTCACGAACCTTACGTTGAATCTCTTTCCCTCATTAATGAAGACAGATATTGCTTTCGTAAAACCAACTCTACTGAAGAGCTGTTCTTTTATATATCTTGCAGAAGATCTTTCTCTTAAGAGACAGCTGTTGGGTCCCTTGTTATTACCTTCGACTACAGCCAGACAACCTCCTGGGGAAAAAGACTTCCCTTGATGGCTGCACTATTTTTCGTCCGTTGACACCGTGGTTTCCTGCTATTAACACTATTACCACGTGTGCTGATAGTTCTTTCTTTGGACCACATTTTATCAACTCTGCTATGCCCCAGGTTACGGTTTTGCACACTCTTAATCCAATACCTTAATGAGTTACCTTTACCTCCACAGACACTCACTCCCATGCAAATGATACCATACTTTGTTCTACTCAATCTTTCAGCACACACATGTGAAACTGCTTGCTAAATATTTCAATAAAATCTGAACTGAATCCTATCTAACAGAACATCAAAAATCAAAAAGCAAACCGCAAAGTTGTCTCCTTCTTCAGCACAACTGCACAATCTCTACACATATCAAGAAAATAGTTTAACATCTCTTTTTCCAGCCAAACATTACGCAATTAAAGGTATTGAAGATCATTGCTGCAAATGCTACGCTTGACTACAATAGAGGATCTCTTCCTGGCTTATGCACATCCCCAATATGGCTAACACTGTGACACAAAGACTGTCTCCATATTCTTAGCAAGAAAGTACTTCAACTTCCAACAACAAAGTTCACTTAAGATCCAAACGTACTTCTTAATCTTGATTCGATTGAGGGATGTGTTGCCGTTCATAAGAATCTTATTATCTCCGGCTAACAAAAGCGTCGACTCCTCTTTCTGCCTTTTTGACGAATATTCACGTGACATCTGTTCCTCATAAATGATTGGTCTCATACAGCCTCTACTCAATCACTTTCAACTCAATAGTCTTCTATTCTTGTCACCTACACTAACAACAAATCATTTCTTCTCCAGAACATCAACTATCTTGAATTATACCATCCATGTACAAGTGTTTCTTGCACTCCTCAGATTACAAACCAAATACAAAGACGAATACAAGAAAATTTTACAGCTTCTTTCTCCAGATTCTATCAACAAAATATAGTTACATCTAAAGAAAACCTTTAAGTAGAGCTCTGGGTAACGAAGTAATATTCGTTCACACTATTCCCGTCTTCTTCATTACCTATGAATTTGAGGTATTGTGGATGAAAAATTGTTTTCTGACATTTGCAGAATTTTCGTTGGACTGAAACTTTCCGTTATGACGCCAAGGAATTGGCTTTTGTTATTGATTCATCAAATTGAGAAATATGAATTGCTTTGAAAAGAGAATTTCTGAAATGTTTCTATCATGACGTAATAATGCTTAAAGTTGATTTATATGTTCTGTTTCAGCCGAGTCAGACATTGGAATTTGTAGACGTCTTTGTATTTGGTTTGCAAGATTCTTTATGTGAATTCGCGTGTTGAAACAAATTTTGTTGTGTCTAACGAGGGTCATTACGCCAATATTGGTAACACATCACTAGTTCAGTTGTTCTTCTTTATTAGTCAATTGGTTAAATTAATCAATCGCTTAATTGTTGGTTAAACACTCAGTCGTTTGTTTTATTTTTGTTTTCCCCAAAGTTCTTTCGTTAGCATTTAGAGGCCGCGTTTGTCTGTTGTTTTAATAGCATTTTAGAATGTTTAATGGCATCAAGCAATATTTATATGTATTTGGACATATTCTAATGAATTAAATTTCATTTTGCAATATAATCTAACCGAAATTTAACTAATTATAGCTCTTCAAATATGGAAGTGTCTAAAGTGCATTTGAGGCACATAATGCTTTATGAGTTTAAAAATGGAACTCTGCAGCTGAAGCGACTCGAAACATACACTCAGCTTGTGAAGAAGAGTGCCTAAATGAAAGAACTTGTAGAAGATGGTTTGTAAAATTCAGAATAAGAGATTTCAGCCTTGAAGATGAGGCTCGAACAGGACGTCCATTGAGTTTGAAGACAAGCTCCTTTTGGCAGAACTTGAAAAAAATCTGCATTTTCAATTGAAGAATTGGCAGGCAAGATTTCTTAGAACCATACAACTGTTCACCGCCATCTTCAACACCTTGGAAAGGACCCAAAACTCGGAAGATGGATGCTTCATTTGTCTGAAATCAACCGCAAATCCCAAGTGGGCATTTATTTTTCTCTTTGTTCTCGTGAACACATCTCACCTTTTTGGACAGACTGGTGACCAATGATGAAAAATGTCTCTTCTATGAAAATGTTAAGCGTCGTAGACATTGGCTTGGTGAAGGGAAAAAGGTCCAACCACAACCGAAAAGGGAACTCCATGCAAAGAATGTTCTTTTCTCTGTTTGGTAGGATTGTAAACGAGTCACCCACTTTGAGTTGTTGTTTGTGTGTGTTTGTGTGTGTGTGTGTGTGTGTGCGCGCGTGTGTGTGTTCTATGTGTATATTCATGTGTCTGTGTATGTGTCAATACCCAGATGTTTGTGTGCACGCGTATGAAAGTATGTATGTGTGTGTGTGTGAGTGTGTTCTGCTTCCGTGTGTAAGACTGTGTGTGTGATCAAAGCCATTCGAGCCGTATCCATCATCCATTATTTAAGGGTACCTAAGAACGTGTGTATTATAGAATGTGTTTTTTTTTTCCTTTTTTCAAATGTGTGTTTCAAAGCCAAAAGGTTTCACTTGGTTATCATTTCTTGTATAACGAGACAAAAAACAGAACCACTACTGTTTCCACGCCAGCGGTTATAAACTAGGGGAAACAACCCACATATAATTTTATCTGACTTATTTCCCTTTAAATTGTTGAATCTGCTCCGTTTTTTTTTGCTTTTTCCTATTTAAAGGATACAAACGATAAAAATAAATATGTTACTAAATGTAGAAATTGGCAACATGATCTTCCGGATGTTATAGATGAGGTAACTAAAATATTCTGACGTAGCTTGAGAAAAGTGATGAAAGTAGGCAACAAAAAAATGGGAACTAAAAAGGAAAAATGCATTTAGTATTCTCTTTTTTTTTTTTAATTTAAAGCTTCATTGATTCACCAATTCATGAATCTATAATCATGAACAGTGTATAAATGATTAATTATAAGATGCCAAGAATGACATAATTCACCTGCCGAATATAAATTGATTATTTGCTTTGAAATCAAAGGCTTCTGATTATCTTTTATCTGGTCTTTTATCTTACATGTGTTTCAGTCATTGTATTACGACCATGTTGGGGTACCGCAATGAAGTGGGTAGTCGAACGAATTGACACCAGAAATTATGTTTTATACCTGATACATATTTTATCGATCTATTGATAGTTGAAGTGCGTAGTCAATGGGAGACGTTCACATACACATATACATAAAATATATCATTTTTGCACCTCAGTATTTTTTTTCCAGCAACCATGGTCTGATATTTTCCTCATCCATGTTTTAGCACCGAAGAATTTAACAAAATCTTTATTCCAACTTCTGCACGGTTTTCCCCTCCATCTTTTTCCTGGATGTCGTGTCCACTCTATAAATTTGCTATTCCATCTATTGTCCTTTCTTCTAAACCCGTGTTCTACGAAAACTCATTTCAGAGATTTTATACACTTGTTGCCGCTTTTATCCTGTTGTTTCTCCTCTTAATCCATTCTGTTAATCTTCATAATTCTCCTTTCTATAACACCTTCTGTTGATCTTCATTTATTTTCAATGCTCTTCATGGTAGTCCATGTTTCTGTTGCATACGCAATAAGAGGCAGCACACATGGGCAAGTTACTAATCTAGACACATGAACAAGTAACTACTCATGAAGGGATTCAATTTACTAAAGGCAGCTCATCCTAATATATACACGAATTAGCAGCAACATATTTGAATACCACCGGTGGTAGAATCAATCTATCCGTAAATAATTGCCTACTTTCTTGTAAAAAGAACTATGTCGTTTTAAAAGTGATTCCTTTTGAATGGAAATTACTTGTGAAAAACATTTCGCGACACAGATTTACACTATTCATATTCTCGATTGAATATTTCATACACATTGAATATTCAATATTCATATTATACAAATTGGGTATTTCATAAAAAGTCATCAATATTTAAGAAATTAGAAGGCGCAAGGCTTACTGGCTTGGGTATTGAGCTCAAGATCTTATGATCGTGAGTTCGATTCTCAACATTTCATTGTGCTCTTGCGCAAAACATTTTATTTCATGTTGCACCAGTCTACTCAGCTGATAAAAATGAGTTATACCTGTAATTCAAAAAGGTCAGCCCTGTGACATTTTGGGTCACGCTGAGTCTCCCTGAGAACTATGATAAGGATACGCACGTCTGCAGAGCGCTCAGCCACTTGCAGGTTAATTTCATGAGTAAGCTGTTCCGTCGATTGGATCAATCGGAACAGTGGTCGTCGTACGTTACGACTAGATTAACCATTAAGCAAAACAAACACGTACCTGGGGCATCAAGGGAAGGAAGGGGCATCAAAGAAATGGTAAATGGTTTACTGCACAAAAGAAATCAATTTAAACTTGCTGAAAATAACATTCGAGGTGGTTTATATGTTCGGAAATGTGATTTCGATGTGCTCATGGTGTCATAAAGACGTCATGTAAATTTGAACAATCATAAGCAGTTGGGCGGAGTTTATGATTTATTCATGTGTTGCTGGGTATTATTTATGCGTTGTGTGTGTGTGTGCGTGTGTGTGTGTGTGTGTGTGTGTGTGTGTGTGTGTGTGTGTGTGTGTGTGTGTGTGTGTCTGTCTGTCTGTGTCTGTGTCTGTGTTTGTGTGTCTGTGCGTCTGTGTGTCTGTGTCTGTGTGTATCATACAGAATGAGGTAACAAATCCAAATCTGTGAGGAGTTTTCAGGACATTTATAATGAAATAGTCTTACAGCTGTTTCTGGGATATTATGGATATCCCTTCATCAGAGACTGTGTGAGAAAATATTTGAGTTTAAATTATTGTGGAAAAGGAGGAGATAGGGAATATAGAGGAGCATAAAAGAATGAAAGTAGAAATAAGGTATATAAAGATATTGTAGTTGCAGTTCCATTATTCGAGGAAAATGGTGTATAGAAGTGGTAAAAAAGTTTCCTGCACACGGAATATAAGTTCCAATAGCAGTTCATGTTTAGTCATTTCAAAATATGGAGCTGTGGAATCAGTGTTACCTGTTCTAAAGGGTTTTGTGATGTGAAGAAGTATTTGGGAATGTTTTGGTAGTATTTGTGGATAGATGGGAGGAAAAAGAGATGTTTATGATTAGAAAGAGGAGATAGGTCAAATTTAAAACAGGAAGGGAAAATGAGAGGAAGAAAGTGAGAAAAAAGAAGAAAAGGAGAGGGAAAAAAGCAAAACGTGAAAAGAGTGAAAAAACTGAAGAAAGGGTGAAAGAAGTGAGGAAAGGAGTGTTAGTTGGTGGTCAAGATAATGTGATAGGAGGGTGGGAGAAGGGTGGGGGAGGGAGAGGAAGAGATGAGAAGGTAAGGAGTAAAAGAATGAGAGATATGTGAGTTGGGGTGATATGACATAGTTGCAGAAAGAGATGGGTGGAGAAAAGGTAAGGATGGGGTGATACTGAAGTGAGTAGTAGTTTTGGTAGTAAAATTTGAAGTGTAAGAAAGAATACAAAGATGTCAAATTACTATAGATAGACGTATGTGATAGGTTAGTGAAAGGTAGGAATCAGAGAGGAGGAAAGAAGGTATAATGACATACGTACGCATACACTCATATACATATACATGTGCGAATATATATACATACATATACACACACATATATAATGACATATACATACGCCTATACATACACATACAAATATATACATGCATGCCCACTTGCATTCGTAAATGTTTTCATAAACGCATATGCGTGCGCATATATATATTTATACATGGACACGCACATACGTGCGCGCAGGTGCACACGTATTTACACTCACACGCATGCGCGCATACAGAATCTTACGTATACATATATACACATATAAACACTTATATATATTTCTATATATATATATGCACGCACACATATATACATACACACACACGCACATATATATACATATATATATGCACATATATATATATGCATATATATATATAAGATTAAATAAATAGAGTTATACGCATGTATTAAATGATTTCTTTTATTTTCGACATATGTTTCGAAGATTACAATTGGTTCATTCCAAGGGAATGAGTGATGTTGAGAAAGATGTAATCTTCTCTTCAGGGAAATGCATAAAAATCAACTCAACCGTAAGACATTACCGAATGTGACAACTGCGAGTAGAGAAGAATGCTACCTAGCTTATTTGAAAAAACCGTTGGAAAATGCAATGCTACGAGACAGTATGTTGGATGAGGAAGGAAGAAAAGGATGAAAAAACGAGAAAATTAGGATAATTTTTGTCCGAATTTTGAATTAAAAAAAAAAAACAAGTGATCAAATGTTATATTTAATTGAAATTTTAATCATAAATGTACTTTCCCTGATTATCTATGAATTCCTTCCATCTATTTACAAGCTTTTTAATCCCATCAATGTAACATTCTTTTAGTTTCAAAGCGAAGAACTCTGAAATGTCAGTTTCAACCCTCCTCCTGGCTTGCGAAAGTTATGTCCCCCAAATGATTTTGTAAACTACGAAACAAATGGTAGTCTAAAGGAGCAAGGTCGGGAGAATAAGGTGGATGAGGAATTCTTTCCCAACCAAGCTCTTCGATCTTCAGTGGTGTGATCTTTGCAGTGTGGGGTTAGGCATTGTCCTGATGAAACATCACTCCTTTTTGACTCCCTAAAGTGGGTCTTTTTTTCTTCAAAGCTTGGTTCAAACGCTCTAATTGCTGACAGTAGACTTGAGCATTGATTGTTGCATTAGGTGGTAACAATTCAAAGTGAATTACTCCTTTGCAATCCCACCAGATGGAGAGAAGAACCTTTTTCCCATGAAGTTCCTTTCGCGGTTTTAGTTGAGCTTTTTCCTTTTTACCAAGCTACTGTTTACGACGTTTAACATTTCGATAGAAGATCCATTTTTCGTCACCAGTCACAGGTCTATCCAAAAAGGGTGAAATGTGTTCACGAGAATGAAGAAAAGAGCAGATGTCAACTCGGGATTTGCAATTGCTTTCGGACAATTCATGAGGTACCCATTTTCCAAGTTTAGGAACCTTTCCAAGTTTAGGAACCTTTCCAAGTTTAGGAACCTTTCCAAGTTTTTGAAGATGACGATGAACAGTTTGAACTAAGCTTTGCTGCCAATTCTTCAACTGATAATGTAGGATTTTCTTCAAGTAATGCCTCAAAGAGCTTATCATCAAACTCAACTGGACGTCGTGTTCGATCTTCATCTTCAAGGCTGAAATCTCCACTTCTGAATTTTGCAAACCATCTTCTGCAAGTTCTTTCATTCAAGCATTCTTTCTCATAAACTGAGTGTATGTTTCGAGTCGCTTCGGTTGCAGAGTTTCCTTTTTTGTACTCATAAAGCATTATGTGCCTTAAATGCTCTTTGGATACTTCCATGTTAGAAAGGGTTTTAATCAAAGAAATTTTAATTCTATTATTCTGTAGAATAATATTTCATTATTATAAATGTACACAAATGCATAAAAATAATTTTAATTTCATTAGACAATCTAAAATACTATTGAATTTCATTCAATTTTAAAAAAGATAAAATCGGACAGAACTTATGGGATGACCTGATATACATATATGGTAAAATTGCCTAAAACTATCGTCTTTATTGTGTGTGTGTATTTATATTTATATGTATGTATGTATGTATGTATGTATTTATGCATGTATGTATGTATGTATGTATGTATGTATGTATGTATGTATGTATGTAGGTATTTATGTATTTACGTATGTGTGTATGTATGTATGTGTGTATTTATGTATGTATGTATGTATGTATTTATGTATGTTATCAATCAGTTTCATTTCTGTATTTCTTGTCCATAGAGAAAGAGCCGGACTCTAACATAGATTCAAGGCTCCTTCATTGGAACTTTTATCAACATCATCTAGGTATTTGTGCATATGTGTGTGTGTGCAGTATTTGGTGTTAGTGTATGCACAGATTTGTATGTTTGTTTTATGGATGCGTTTTTATGTCTAGATGCATGCATATGTATTTATGTGCTAAATTTTTGGAAAGTTTTACATATCTTAACAGTTCCATTGATGGCTTGAATCTGTAGTCTTCTAATCAGCCTTTTTCTTTCAGGTTTTGAGAACCCTAATTTTTCCAGGTTTTTGTTGAGGCAGTTTGTTACATATCCCAATGCCCCAACAATCACGGGTATGAATCTTAACTTGTAGTCTGGGTGGAGTATCTGCAAATTTCTCAGTAGCTCGGCGTAGTTGTTCTCTTTTTCTCTAATCTTTAGCGGGTTGTTGACATCCGCAGGACAGCTGATTTCTACTACTGTACACAGTTTCTCTTCTCTGTCCCAGATTACTATATCCGGTCTATTATGTCTGCACTTTATTGAGGTTTTTATTGGGACATTCCACCAATACCCTTTCATATTGTGAGTGGTAATGGCCTCTACCTCATTATGGGTTTTCATCTCCTTAGCCCCGGGGTTATCCTGTCGGCGGATTTCATTGTACAGTGTCTTTGCCACAACATCATGTCTCATAGGTAGGTAATACCTTGATGACATTTTTGGACAGCTGCTAATGATGTGGGTGATATCTTCGACACTGATTCCACAGAGTCTGCATCGACTATTACATTGTGGTGCTTTGCCCGCCTTCTCTGTCCCTTTTGTTTATTAGGAATTTGGTTGCTATTTCTTGTTCTTGAATAGCAAAGGCATACCCTTCAAAGTGAGAGTTGGTGACCCGATTGTTTGTCCACGATAGACTGCTCTGGTTGTCAATGTTGTTATCACCCTGGAGCTTTCTGCTAACGTATCCATGCATGGTCTTCTGCTGGAATGCATTCATCCTCTCCTCTGATGTTATGTTACGGTAGAGTCTTGCAATTTCTTTGGGTAAGAGTTCAGGGTTGTCGAATAGGGAATGCTTGTCAAGTAGTTGCCTTCCCAATCTCATGATGGTATTTATCTCATGTCTGCAGACTTCATCAAGAGGTGCACTTCGACACTTGGTGGTTATGAGATGATGTCGAAGAGATATGACACGGCATTCAAAGGCAGTCTGAATTGATGTTAGGCCCCTCCCTCCTTTGTTTCGTTTTAGGTATAGGCGGTCTACATCGCTATTGATGTGAAAGTTGTTCGTGCTCGTTAGTATTTTTCGGGTCTTCACATCAAGGGCTCGGATTTCATCGATCGTCCAGTCAAGTATCCCGAATGTCGGTATGAGTACTGGTACTGCAAACACATTGTGGGCTATTGCTTTATTGAACGCAGAGAGTTCCGAGGTCCATATTTTCCTAACCCGATTTCTGTATTCCTTACTAACACGTTCCTTGTTACAGGTACCTTCATATGATACGTTTTCATCTACTCCCAGGTATCTGTAGGATTCCTCATCAGATATTGGAGAAACAGATAGGCCATTGATGGAGATGTTGTTAGGGTGGTTTTTAGCCTTTCCTCGTTCCACAACCATATAGGAACATTTATCTTGGCCAAACTCTAGTCCTACATCACCAGAAAATGTGACCAGGTCGAGACTTTTTTTCATATCATCCATGTTCTTGGCATACAATTTCAAATCATCGACAAAGAAGCAGTGCGTAATTTTGGTGTTTCTGTTTGCCTGCGTTCCAATTAGATACCCTTCAGACATCTTCAGCATGTATGATAATGGGTTAACCGACAGTATGAACAGCATCACAGAGAGGCTGTCTCCTTGGAATATCCCCCTGCGATATTGTATTTTTTTTGCTGGTGATACATCCACTTACTGTATTTAACTTCACGATGGTGGCCCAGGAAGATGTCAGGTTAGATATGGCATTAATCAAGTTCCCTGGGACTTTAGCAAGTCGGAGGGCTTCTAGCATCCATGAATGGGGGACAGAGTCGAAGGCTTTTTTATAGTCAAGCCACATGGAGACCAGATTTCTTCTGTGCTGCCGTACCTCCGTCATTACTACCTTATTTATAAGTAGTTGTTCAGTACATCCCCAGACTCCTTTCTTCCCAGCTGCTTGTTCAGCTGTGATTATACTATTGTTTTCACAGTGGTCTTGGAGGAATCTGCTTAGGCATGCTGTATAAATCTTGTACATTAAATTTTGGCATGCAATAGGCCTGTAATTTTTTGCCAATTGGGTTTCCTTGCTTTTCGGAACAAGCTTTGTTTCCGCCAGAGCCAACCAGTCTGGTATGCTGCCATCTCCATTGAGGGCTTGCTGCTACAGTTTAATAAGGTACGGTTGGTAACAGGTAAGCTTCTTGTACCAGTATCCAACGATCAGGTCTCTACCCAGTGTATGTATGTATGTATGTATGTATTTATGTATGTATTTATTTATGTATGTATGTATGTATGTATGTATGTATTTATTTATGTATGTATGTATGTATGTATGTATCCATGTATGTATGTATGTATGTATGTATGTATGCATGTATGTATGTATGAATGCATGTATGTATGTATGTATGTATGTATGTATGTATGTATGTATGTATGTATGTATGCATGTATGTATGTATGCGCGCGTGTGTTTGTGTGTGTTGTAAATTCACAATGATTATTTATATTGCCCTGCGATTTATTAATATTCCCCCTTTTAAAAATTGCATTAAATTTATCTTCGGAATGCAATAAAATTAGAATCTGGTAACTGCCTCATGGTCCATAGAGGTTCGCGTGGTCATTCATATCTTAGTTATGTTAGCTGTCCCGTTCAGTGGTCTACTGAGAGGTGATTGTAGCGGCCCTCATTAACTTACTCAAGGTCCTGCATGGCAACAACATCTGTGATAACGTTACAACTTTTTAAGTTAGTTGATTCCTCTTACTTTTTCTACCTCTTCCAATTTTCGGGATATTCACAACAAATAATGTAGTTAATATTTCATAATTTTCTGGACTGGTTGTGCTTATGAAATGTGAGAATCGTGAAAATTGTTCAGATGAGCGTTCGTTTTTTCAGTTGAAGTATATTAAGATCCTCATCAGAACAACTATGCAACAAGGCAGTTTGGGCATTTTATCTCTGCAAAGTATAGAAACAAGTGTATTAAGTAAATTTAATTTTGAAGATCTGGTTCAAGACTGAAATTAAAGATGTAAGGGCAAACTTTCCAAATATATAGTGGAAGTATACAAAAATAAACGTTATTTTCCATGTTAGTTATTTTTGTTTCATTTTGAAAAGTCAAAATTTGTTTTATGCTTTACTATTGTTTGTATATATATATATATATATATATATATATATATATATATATATATATATATGGGGCTACCAAAATCTTTTAACTATTTGGAGTCTCTATGGGTCTTAATTAGGTCCTTGTAATAACCGATGACTAGCCACATAATTCAAGAAATAGATTATGAAGACAATGATGTATTATATTATATATATATTATATATATATACTTTATTAAAAAGTAGCAGAAATATCACAAAAGTTGTTACTCAGAGTTTCAAGTTCCCGTTCGTCGGAAAAAAAACTGTCCGATGAACGAGAACGTGAAACTCTGAGTAACAGCTTTTGTGATATTTCTGCTGCTTTTTAATAAAGCACATTACTCTACCTCTGGTATTCGAGTACTATTTTTCCCATTTTGTTTCGCATTTATGTGCTTACTCCGGTATATATATATATATATATATATATATATATATATATATATATATATATATATATATATATATATATATATATATATATATATATATATATGTATGTATATATATATATATATATATATATATATATATATATATATATATATATATATATATATATATATATATATATATATATATATATATATATATATATATGTATGTATATATATATATATATATATATATATATATATATATACAATACATATATATATATATATATAGATAGATAGATAGATAGATAGATAGATATACATACATACATACATACATACATACATACATATATACATATATATATATATATATATATATATATATATACATATATATATATATATATATATATATATATATATATATATATATATATATATATATATATATATATATGCACATATATACATACATACATATACACATACGCATATAAAGTCTAAATCTGTTCTTTCATTGACTCCCCCCCCCACTGGGGGAATGAAAGAATGGACTAGCCGAACTCTTTTAAAGAGTAGCGTATTGGTTGAGATAAGATGTCGGTAGGAGTCATTGAGAGGGAGTTTTGTAGTCTTGAGATATACGTCGTGTGAACACATTGATTTTGTTTCCGTATCGTTAAATTATATATCTAAATATTTCTTCACAGACTTTTCTTGTGACCAATCGACTGCTCATTCAGGTATTTTTTTACTTCAGCTCACGGAAGCGATATAGATGATATAACAGCGATATAGAAGAATTATGCATACAAAGTACATTACAGCAATTATTTTAGCAATCAACAATTATGCAAGTCGTTTTATCGGCCAGATATTGTTTATTTTGAATTGATTTGGTCGTACATCTTTCGTTTTCTTTGCGCAGACAAGTTTCGTGAGCGTTAATGAACATTGATATTAACAAATATTGCAGCTTTCTATTACAAGTCAGCTCAAATTTTGTCACACGCTCCCGCAACGTATTTTTAACTCAGCTTATAAACCATTGTAGCAAAGTGCCAACCTTCTTTGCTGTTGCAACAACAGAACCTACACCTGAAGCGAAGTTTTCATTTAGCCGATCTCAATATGAGGCACATAATTAGCTAACTTCGGCAAGTTTATAAAAGGCTGAAAATATTAACAAAGTTATTGTTCAGCATAAACAACTGTCACACACCACCACAGCTGAAATTTACAAGTCATTGTAGTTTACAGTGTACAATCCATTGCAATTTACATGCTATTGTTGCATACATTTATATGCCCTATGCCTTTTTAACGATATAATCTAAACTACAAAAGGAATATTTATCTAGCTACTCTCAAAACAAGACACACGCTTAGCCGGATGATCATCCGAAACGATTTTTTTTTTGCCAGTTTCAGCAAGTATGTTCATTTTCATTTTTCCACTGTAAAATATTCATTTCATTTTCATAGCTATCCACTCTAACCTTGTGACATTCCAAATGACCTAGCACTGATATCCAGATGTAAAGTTTTATTCACTGGTGTCATTGCGAAAACTTGTGCTTTGCTGACTAATGTAATTTTGCACTGACAACTTTCTATGATAAAAACATATGAACTGATATTATATATGACACACCAACTGCTGTTTTTATATCCCTAACTATGATAATTATTCCATCACAATAAAATGCGTAGGTCTTCAGCCTGTGGCTCAGAAAATGTTGAAATATAAGCACTTGTATATATTGCAAATGTAATTACTATACATTAGTTGTTTTCTCTCAGTAGCAAGGTTTATTTACTTCAAATTAGTGGCTTCCAATGCGATACCAGGTTTTATGTATATCCTAATTTTAGCTTTCAAATTTGTCACTAATAGAGAAAATGCTACTCTGTGACATCAAAACGAGACCCTTTCATTGCAATTTAAACAATGCCAACTAAATGATTATGTACGTATCTACACAAGTAAGTATGTATAATCATTGAGGTCAGTACATATCTGAATCTATGTAGTTTGACTTACGGATATGTACATAAGTTCGTATGTCTATAAGAGAGTATATGCAATTATTACAGGTTAAGCTTCTGAAATATTTTATATACTTCCATTCATATCTTCTAATTGAAAATTTCTTATTCTGATTTTGTCACTTTTTAAAGATATGCACCGAACCAGTTATTTTTTTATCCGTGTGCCTCAATAAATACAGGTACAAATTTCAAACGCGGGTGATGTATCTGCACCTTTCTCATTAAATTATCATAAACATTTTTCTTTTCACTAATAACGTTATTTTTATACCTGACATACAACTGACTTTCATTACTCTGCAAATTTTTTTTTTACCGTTGATCATTAAGTTTTTGACTGCAAAATTCCACCAATATGTTCTCATATTAAAAATGAGATTACCACCCAAATCACTTATATCCCTCTACGGATTGCATGGTATAATGTTTTTTTACCACAACATCAAGCTTCATAAATAAAAAGTATTTCGGGCAGCTGCTATTTGTGACATCTTCTGTGCTAATTTCAGAGACTGCAACAGTTGTTGAATTTTTAATGTTGTACCTGCATCTTTATCCCTTTTGTACTCCAGCTATTTCGTTAATGTTTATTGTTCTTGGATTGCAGAAGCATACTCTTCAAAGAGAGCTAATATTCTGATTGTTGGTTTAATGTAGACTACTTTAACAAACAGTATTTCTGTCACTTTGAAGCTTTCTGACAGCATATCTACGCATTATTAGTTGATAAACAAGCAATCTTTCATCAGATGATCTGTTGCGATATAGTTGTAAAAGTTCTTATGTATTTTTTTTTTTTTGCACACCAAATACACATACGAAATATGATAAGCTACTTATGTATCCTTAGTTAGGGAATATTTTCTGAGCAACACCTTATGAACGCAGATTTGAACCATCGATACATTTAAACATTTATGGTCAATAAATATTGTGAAAAGAATATGACGTAACATTTAAAAGCCGTTCGAATCGATGTTAAGCTTCAGTCGCTTTATATTCATTTTAGGTAGATGTGGTTTATATCACTGTTATGGTGATGGCTAATTTAACGTCATTGGCCTGCCCTGGTCAGCAAACACATGCAGAAGTCCTTGAGACCATATTTTCCCATCAGTGTGTTATATTTCCTACTTACGCACTTCTCATAGCGAGTTCCATTTTGCGATACATATATTTATCTCTCCCAACAATATTGGTTATTCCTAATAAAGCCATTGCTTGGCTCTTGCAAAATCTTTCTTTGACTTACAGTCATGTAAAAATATTTATCCTTGTGAAATATCAACCATATTTTCCTTGATAACATCGCAAGCAGGTTCTGGCTCTTATTCATACCATTCATATTTTTCCCTATATTTTCAAGTTGTCTACAAAGAAGTTGAGCATTAGTCCTCCTGTAAGCCTTCAGATTTTCTCGATTAAACGAATAATTAGTCTACTGAAAGCATAAACAGTATCACAGAGAGACTGTCTCTTTGAAATGCACCCGCTGCGATATCCTATCTGTGATAATACAATAATTTGTGACGTTTAACTTTGGAATTGTGACCCAGGATAAAGTCAGATTGCTTATAACCACATTTATAGTATAAAGAACTTTAACAAGTCGAAGGGCCTCGAATATTTATGAATAAGGATTAGACTCGAATGCTTTTTTGTGATCCTGCTAGGCAGTAACCAAGTTTCGCTACTGTCATGACACTCTTGACATTATAGTTCTATTAACCAGAAGTTATTCAGCATATCTCCGAACTCCCTTCTTCAAAACTAATTATTCAGTTGTGATAATGTTACTACTACTACTGCAGTAATCCTAGAAGAGTAAGTTGAGAAATTCTCTCACAATTGACACGTTACATTCTGGCATGTAATTGGACGTAAGTTTCCTTTCAAATGAGTGGTTTTCTTTGCTGTAATATTTATTTCTGTCAACGCCAGCAAGCTTCGTATATGTATATCTTCAACTTCGATAAGATAGCCCCAGTGAGAAGGTTTATTTTTTGTACCATTTTCAGACGATCAAGAATTTTTTGTGCTTTCCTATCCTGAAAATTTTCTATTACAGCCTAGACACAAGATTACCGCTATTGATAATTTATGCTTTTGGTGTAATATAAAGACAAAATATCTTTTAAATTTCTGTTAGCTACACTGTATTCTGGTTGAACGCTTGTTTCTTATTCCAGATTTTTTCTCAAGAATGAATTCATATGTTTCTAAGAAGGAACCTGTGTGATATTTTCTTTACTGTCCCTTCATAAATTATTGATTGAGCTAACTGAGTTTAATGTGCATTATTTTTGTCTGTTACTTTATGATGTAGAAGTTTCTTATTAACAACTTCTAACTCGTTTGTGGGTTGAAATTTATAGTAGCCTCCTTTTGATAAGAGAAAGAGTCATGTTTATTTTTGTTTGCTGAATATTTCATCTACGGACGCCACACCTATAGATGATGCAGTAGTTGTCTTGCTGAACTGGGTAACCATTACCGCTCACTTCGGAAGTTTTGTCGCCCAGCGTCTTTGTGTATTTCGCCGTTAGCAGATAGCAGTTTCTCCGCCGAAACAAACATAAATTTGAAACGTACTTTCCTTCAGGCGGTTATGCAGTCAGTTCTGATATATGGATGTACAGTATGGACATTAATAAAGTATCTTGAAAAGAAAATTGGTGGAAATTATACAAGAATATGTTTCGAGCTGCTCTGGAAATATCCTGGAAACAACACCCTACGAAGTAACTTCTCTATGGTAGTTTACCACCAATATCTCATGTCATCAGAGAAAGAACAAGATTCGCTAGTCATTTCTGGATAGTAAAGGTTAAGATCATCAGCGACGTTATTCTTTGAGGATCGAAATGTGTGTATGTAAATGTTGGTAGACAACAACGAACCTACATAAAGCAACTGTGTACCCGAAAAGACCTACCACGTGCATTGGCAGGCAGAACAAACTGGAGAGAACGAGTTACAGCGATCTGTGCAATAAGCACGACCAGATGATGATGGATTCTTCTTTTGCTATTTCCAGATATTGCTTCGACTTTATTTTTCATCTATTGTTAATAAGGAATTTGGTTGTTTGCATGTTTTAAACATCACCATATAACTACTTGTCTTTAGCAGATCAACAATCTCTTTTCTATTTTCCAATCTATGCTTTGCCTCTGTATGCTTCTTTGGTATTACTTTGCGGAAGGCGCGTGGTTTGGTGCTTAGAGTATTCGGCTCGTGATCTAAAGGACGCGAGTTCGATTCTCGATGGCGCATTGTGTGCTTGAGCAAGGCGCTTTATTTCATGTTACTGCAGTCCACTCAGCTAGCAAAAATGCGATGTACTTGTAATTTAAAAGCCGGCCTTGTCACGTGCTGTGTCATACTGAACCTCCCTGAGAACTATGTCAAAGGTACACATGCTTGTGGAGTGCTCAACCACATGCGCATTAATTTCGCGAGCAAGCTGTTCCATACATTGCATCAACTGGAACCCTTGTCGTCGTAAGTGACGGAGTGCCAGGTTGTTGGCGTTTCCTTGGGACTGATTTGTAGTCGCTGAGAAGAGCTATAAAGAAGAGTTAGTTTACCAAAGTGAGGAGTCATTACTTTCCGGCAAATATTCACCATAGTTTCGTTAATCATTATAAACAACTACACAATGGGCTTCGTAAAAACGAAATAAACTTTTCTTGAAATCTTCCTAAAGAATTCCCTTCAACTGTTTGTACCCATTGCTCTTCAGTTTTTGAATGCACTTATGATTATCATTGCCACTACAATCTCTGACACCTCGGTGTTGAAGGTCAGTTCTTTTGTGAAGAGCATTAGTGGTTGTCGGAGTTTGATCCGTTGTGGCAGATGGTGCCAGCCTTGTTCAAACATGTATGTTTAGAAGGAAACTCGCATAATGTTATTTGCACAGTGTTCACACTTTTGTGAACAAAATACATTCATCACTCTCACGAATAAAATTACAGTCCTCAACGCATCTCTTGCGTTTAACAAATGTTACTTGGTGTAATTAGTTTATCATGAAACAATTTAGTTGTATGTAAAGTTCGTCTCAGTACACTTTTAATACTATATATAAAGCCAACTGAGGGATCATTTTTGTCACATTATACCATTATAGCAGAAAAGTCCTTACTGAGTTCATAACGTAAAGAGAAAAATATACTTTATAGATTCAGTATCGTTTCTCAGCACAAGTAATAAGATTCTGTTTACATTTTTAGATTATATACATACACACACACACACACACACACACACACACACACACACACACACACACACACACATATATATATATATATATATATATATATATATATATATGGTTCTTCTCCAATATTCCTCATGTTGCGGAATCGAGCCATGTTGTTTGTGGGAAGTTCATGCATTGTGAATTCAAGTTTGGGACAAATATCCCTACAATTTTGTCTGTACGTTAGTATGTATGTATGCACGTATGCATGTATGCATGTATGTATGTATGTATGTATGTATGTATGTATGCATGCATGCATGTATGTATGTATGTAAGTATGTATAAACGTATGTATGAATGTGTGTGTATGTATGTATGTATGCATGTATTTTCTCTTCTTTTTGAATGTTTGCATGTATTTTAGTATGTAGGTATTTTATGTATGTCTCAATGTTTGTTAGTATGTATTTCTGTATGTATATCTATATGTGTGTGTATGTTCTCTTCTTTTGTATGTTTGTATGTATATGTATTCATGTATATGTATGTTCTCTTCCTCTTTTTGTATGTATGTATGTATTTTAGTATGTATGCATGAATGTATGCGTTAATCCGATACCGAGTGTAAGTGGAGGCATATATTTGTGACTATGTATACATATATACATCTAAGTTTACATGCAAATACACACACACACAAACGCACACATACATTTGTGCACATATGTGTCTCTCTGTGTTTATGTATGAGTATATGCGCACTCAAATTTCATCACTAACTCTCATTTAAAATGTATGTTAGTGTATGTGAGTGCGTGAGTGACTATGCGTGTATGTTTGTGCTGTTTTTAGGCTTAAGATTATTGTTTTAGACAGAGAAGAGGAGGTAGGTGAAGCTTGCCCATGATAACCGCAGACTCACTGAGACTGGTGAAATTCGATGTGGCTGATGTTCAGCTTAAAGTTCTGTCGAGTGAGAGTGGTGGTGGTGGTGGTGGTGATTAGAAATTCCAGACAGTGCGGAATAATTCGGTACCAAAGTGTTTAGTATGGTGGCAGAGGGGTATCTCTGTGTTGAGTAATGTGATGAAAAAAGTCTTGTTTACAGACTTTCTGACATCTTTGATATGTTGGAAGAGGGGCAATAGTTAGGCAACTGGCAGGGTCAGAACTGTTGCTCTTTTGAAGGGTTAGTGGGCGATGATCATAGTCTAGCACGTTTCCAAAGACTGGGATAGACTCATGGAAATAGGGAACGACATAGCCACAGTAGAGATATTACACACACACACACACACACACACACACACACACACACACACACACACACACACACACACACACACACACACACACACACAAGAAAACACACATACACTAAAACACACACATATACACACGCATACAGTGATAAAGAAAATGAAGGGCACACGATCAAGCTGAATGAGAAACATAGAGGAGTCGGGCAACAACATGCCGTAAAGAACAGAGAGAAGGAGAGAGAGAAAGCGGGAGAGAGGGGGGAGAGGGGGAAGAGAAAGTGAAGAGGGGAGGGGGAGGGGAGGGGAAAGTGAGGGGGAGTGAGGGGAGGGGAAGTGAGGGAGAGGGGAAGGGAGGGGAGGGGAGGGAGGGGGGAGAAAAGTGTGTGAAGGGGCTCATACATATATATTTATTTATTTTTAATAATGTGCGTATATGTATGTAAATACATATAGGTATGCACATACATTTACACAGGCACATGTTTATGTGTATATATATGTACTTATATGTATATTCATACATATATGACATACGTTTGTTATATGCATGTTTATATATATATATATATATATATATATATATATATATATATATATATATACATACAAAGAATAAGTCCTGGTGTCGATTTGTTCAACTAAAAAGGCGGTGCTCCAGCATAGTGCGGCCATGCGGGAGCACCGCCGCCAAATAACTGAGACAAAAACAACACACACACACACACACACACACACACACATATATATATATATATACCTAAGATAAATCTAAATACTCGGAGATGTTCGAAGGTCCTCTTCTCAGAGACAAAGTGAGGAATGCATGCACAAAGAAATGGAACCATCTTGAGACCTCGACGGGAGCAAACCGTTATCTCCTAGCCATGATATAAATCGCTGTTTTTCAATTTTTAAATCACCATAGTGATTCCGAAAATTCAGGAATCATTATGGTGATCGATAAAATAAGCACCAGTTGAGCCCTTGAGTCGATGCAAACGACTACCACCCTCCCCAAAATTTCAGGCCTTCTTCATATTATAAAAAGGATTCTTCTTCTTCATTATGTACATTATTTATATTATTTACATTTGATAGATATTTATCCTCATCTTGTTTATTGTTAACACAACATTTCAGCTGATATACCCTCCAGCCTTCATCAGGTGTTTTGGGGGAAATTTCGAACCTGGATTCTCATTCCTAAGGTATTTTTCAATGTTATTATTATTATTATTATTATTATTATTATTATTATTATTATTATTATTATTATTATTATTATTATTATTATTATTATTATTATTATTATTATTATTATTATTATTATTATCATTATCATTATTATTATTATTATTATTATTATTATTATTATCATTATTATTATTATTATTATTGATTGCCTTTGCACAGCTTCTAACGCTGGAGATGTATTACAGTGTCAGCTGTTTGCTATCAGTGAACTAAGGCAACACATCTTATTTTTCGAGTACCTTCTGGAGTATTCGAGCGGTTCCAAGCAGTGCTGTTTTCTGCAAGTGCTCCACCCTTATTGCAGCCCCTATTTGTTCCATGTACTTCTCAAGATTTTTGTTCACTGTTCCCAGGGCTCCGACAATTAATGGTACTACTGCTACCTTTTTCCTCGACCACAACTGTTTAACCTCCCAAGCTAACCTGTCATATCTCTCGACTTTCCTTACTTATCGCATACCTTGTTGTCAGCTGGGAATGCTATATCTATGATCCAGCATAGTTTGTTTTCTTTCTCATTTACGACTATGTCCGGCTTCCTATTCTCTATCTCAGGGTCGCACTGAATCATAAAATCTCACAGGATCTTTGCATTTCTATTGTCGACGATGCCTTCAGGTTTGTGATCATACCAATTTTTTGCTCTGTCAAGTCCATACCTGTTGCAGAGTGTCCAATGGACAAGCCTGGCTATATTGTCGTGGCGTCTCTTGATATTCCTTCTGGGATCGTGGCGTACATTGGCTGGTAATATGCCATACGGTCTCACCGTTTTGTCCACAGATTCTGCACTTACCACTTTCTGCTGTGTTGTCTATTCTGTATTTTATGTAGTTTGTTCTTAGTGCTTGCTCTTGGGCAGCACAGATTACAGCCTCCGTTTCTGGTTTTAAATCACTTTATTATTATAATTATTATTATTATTGTTGTTGTTGTTGTTGTCGTCGTTGTTGTTGTTGTTGTTGTTGTTGTTGTTGCTGCTGCTGCTGCTGTTGTCATTGTCGTCGTCGTTGTTATTATTATTATTATGATTACTATTATTATCCGTGACGCTTTTCCTTTGGCGGATATTATACTGACACTATACCAAAAGAGCGGGCTATATCCAGTGACCAGAATACCTTTTGGTCATTCCTTCTCTTTCAACATTTTAACACCCTCCTCAGAATCTTTTGCTGTTACTAAGAAGATTGTTTTCTGCAACAGCCTCCCCCCGTTCTGGTGTTAATTCCTAGCTTCTCAAACCATGCATCTCACCTTTTAATAACTGCTTCCAGTGCGTCAACCACAATCGGTATGATTTCTCTATGCCGGATTCTCCATTGTTTCCCGATTTCCCTCTTCAGCTCCTGATATTTCCCAACTTTCTCACTTGGTTTCTCATTCACCCTATAGTACCACAGTGAAGCGCATAAACAATAATTGTTTTGTTCTTCCTTTGTGCGACAACAATGCCAGGTTTTCTAGCCAATATAAGGTGACCACACTGGATGGTCAAGTCCCACAAGATCTTATACTGTTCGTTTCCAGCAGTCCTTTCTGGTTGATTCTCATACCATTTCTCACTTCTGCCCATACTCTACTTAAGACAGATCTTCCAGTGAACCAATTTTGTAATGTTGTCGTGCCTCTTCTCGTACTCTTTCTGTGGTAGCACCTTACATTCACTAATAATATGGTTTATTGTTTCGGGTTTCTCACTACACAACTTACAAAATAGGGAATATTGAATTTGTTATAGTTCCTTCTCACTGCATGTTCGACTACGAAAATAAGGGCTTCAATTTCAACTTTTCGTAGACCATTCCTAGATCTTATCTTTGTAAACTGTTTCAGGCATGTCCCGTAGGAATTGACCATACATTTCTTTCGTATCTATGCAAGGTGTCATTCTGTCTATCTTGTTTAAATTCGCCCTTTTTCTTTGCTTCATGACCTCTCAAGACTTTTATCTTTCTTACTTTTGCCACCAATCTCTACTTTGAATTCTTTACTTACCTTGCCAAATTATTTTCCTCAGACTTCACACACATTTCACAGCTCGTGAGACCTTTTTCTCATTCTCTCTGTTGCGATAGATACAACCTGTCCACGTCACTTTTGGAGTTTGGAGCCTGTTGTAGTGTCATCATTATCGTTAGAGTTGCATTTACCTTAGAGCTGCAACGGCCCATGTGTTGACAGCCAGTATCTTATTCTTACCAATCAACTTTGTCTTTAATACCAATTTCAGTCTCCATTTATATTCATTAGGTAACAGCTCTTTCATTTGGTCTGTTTCCAGGATGCCTAAATAATTATACGCGTTTCCTCCATAATTTGCCAATCTGGCAATATAATTCCTTTCAACTTATCAATTCTACCTATCTTCAGTAGTAATGCCCAACAGTTTTTATGCCAAATTCCACCCCTATGTCCATGCTGAATGTATGTAGTGTCTGCGGTACAATCTTTTCATAGGATTTTCCTAAGAGTTTTAGGTCATTCATCAACAGCAGATGGTTTATCTTAAATTCATGCGTCTTCCTTACTCGTAACCAACCTTTGGCCTTCTCAATACTAATGAAAGTGGAACCATTCACAATACAAATAACAAAAGCGGAAGACTGGTCTCCCTGAAATATTCTTCACAAATCACTATATCTGTCTACATTATATCAGCTCAGTCTCCTATCTATCAATACGAGAAACTATCTAATGTTTGCTTCAATGCCACATTTCCAAACATTCCACTATCCACTAAACCTTGTAATAATCAATCCAAGCTACGGCAATGTTTGTGCGCCTCCTTTTTCAACCTTCAAGTATCGTCATATCAATCAACAACTGATCTTTAGCCCATCTGCTCCTCCAGATATTCGTACAATGCCACCTGACAAGCACATGAGGAGGCAAGAGACTGGTCTAAAATTGTCAACTGTATTTCCTTTGCTGGGGTTATTCAAGCACAATATCTTTCTCTCAAAGGTTAGTCATTATAGCAGTCTCTCTTCTCCATTCAAGATCTTATTCAGTTGTTCAGCAATTCTCCCGTGAAGGGCCCTCAGCTTTTTTCAACCAGAACCCTTGCACCACATCTTTGCCAGGAGCTTTTCAATTTGGCATCTTTCTACATGGGATTATCAACCACTCCACACTTCTATTGTGCCCTTTTCATACACTCCAGATATCCCTCTAAAACTTCTGACTTTCATTTGCATCAAGGATTACTAACCATACCATTCCAAACCATACCATTCCTAACCATACCGTTCCTAACCATACCATTCCTAACCATACCATTCCTAACCATACCATTCATCTTCTTGTAGAACGTCTTCTGATTTGGTTGAAAACTTGCTTTTTGTTTATACTGCGTGACCCTTTGTTCATACTTCTTGATCTTTGCAACTTTGGCATGTACCCTTTGTCTTAGCTCTTCAAATACGGTAGTAATCTTCTTTCTTCTCATACTGTACTTCCCTGTAAGTTGTTCAATTTTTCCCCTTTTTCTTAATTCATCTCATTTTCTTCATTCCAGAATATTAATATCTTGCCTAAGCATGTTGATGTCCCCTTCTATGTTCCTTTTCCAACTTGGTTCCTTAGTCTGTTTTTGTGTAGTCTGTTTTAGACCTCCCACAATACAGACTAGTATTATCTATTATAGTGCACCTAACATTCTGTCTTTCTTTTACATTGTAGTATATAATTCCTACTCGACTCTAATTCACTCTCTCTTCAAAAACTGGAACTGGTAACTTTCGCTTTTTCTTGCCATGGATTATCATTAATTGGAACTTAATTATTTATTCGATCATGGAATTCCGTAACGCATATCCATTTTACTGTGATCCTTCCTTCATTGTTGATAAACTGGAAAATACTAATTTCCTCGATTGGGGATATTCATTTTTACTTTTTTCAGACTTCTCCCTCTTTGATGATGGAATACTCAGCCAATGAAAACCTTACTCAATATCATGATCCACATGCTTGGCTATTCTAGAAACAGTTGTAAGAGATTCCATCTGTTTATATTTTCTATCTGAATTAAATTATTCTTTTCTTTTCGAGAAATGCCGAATGTTTTGCCTTTTTATTTATATTTTAATTTATATCTACCCGTTCAAAGAGAAACCAATCCTAGCCGTCTTTGATAGGCATCCTTAGCAGTTTTAGTGGTAAACCAAAAGGCGCACTCATAGTACATACCTACTAAATTACGTCAACTGACGAAAACTCCATTTACATACACACACACACACACACACACACACACACACACACACACACATTCTCTCTCTCTCTCTCTCTCTCTCTCTCTCTCTCTCTCTTTCAATCTATCTATCTATCTATATTTTTGTTTCGCTTAGGCATAGCGACAACTAAAAACCCATAACTCTTTAGGCTCGATAGTTGAAAATGCTCATTCTGGGTAAAATCCTTACGTAGTAAACTATTCATTAACTCGCATAAAAGATTTACAGTTTCTCTTTCTCCTTTTATTCTATTTTCACCCTCTTTATCTTTTCTCGTTCTCACATTAACTTGGATCTTGTCTCTTTCAATCTATTTCTATTCCTTGGACATATTTTTACTTGTCTGTTTTAGTCTTTTTTTTACCTTTTTTTTTCGTACGAGTTCTTCATATATCCATCCTTATACACACATATGTAGATAAAATTTTCTTTCAGGAAGGTACTTCTCTCATTCAAGTTCTGGAGTTAATTTCTTTTATACGTTTATTTTATTTTATGTTTTTGTTGATGCTTTTCTCAGCGAGAAATGTTCTTCATGATAAAATACAGCGAATGGTTTGCTTACGAGTTCGAATGTACCACAAGCATATTTGAATTTGTAATGACATTGTATCTACTTTTAGTATTTTCTTGTCTCTCCCTTGAAAATTCCTCGTTCAGAATTAACAGTGAAATGTATACACTGTCGATCGGTATCTCACATCGAATTTTATTGTTTTGATTAAAACATAACTGCCTTTCGTAAGGGACAGTGGTTTAAAAACTTTCGGTTTTACGGATATTTATAATAAGTCTGGATGAAAAAGGCGGCAAAGTGGCAGAATTGTTTGAGGGTCAGAAACGATTCTTTGTAATATTTCTTCCGACTCGTCACGTTCTGAGTTCAAATACAGACGAGGTCTACTTTGCTTTTTCATTCTTTCGGCACCGATAAAATATGTACCAGCTGAGCACTAGGGGGCGTTGTAATCGTCTTACTTATTCCCTTAAAACTGTTGATTTTATGTCAAGATCTTAAACATTTAGTGAGGTTGAATAGCTCTGATGGTTTTGAATAATACAGCTTCTTTTCCTGATGTCACTTGGAAATTAGCTCTGATTTTCTGTTAAATTTTCTGTTGTCTAGTGATAATGAAGTATTTGTAGAGGCCAGAAAATTCGCATAAATGATATACTTGCTGCTGGAGTGTAGACTATTAGGCTAACGAAGTGCTGTTTGAATTGTCAATATTGTGATCTTTCGAATTCCATATGTAGTTGTTCCTTTTGTCTTTATGTCTAAAGGTATGCTTTTATTTAATTACCAACTTTTGAAGCTGAACTCTCACATTCTGATATGTGCGAAACATATAATCAGGAATTATCTCTACAGAGACTGACACTATGGGTTCGTACATCAGCAATTCAGCGTTGCATAAATTTTCCAAAGAGGTTAACATTAATTTTGACAATTGTAGATACCTGTTCAGATGACAAGATTATTTGGATGAATGCCCACGAAACTGGTTTCACGAGTCTTAAAACAAGTGGTTTCAGTGACTAGCTACCAAGGATGATGTTTCCCATGTTATGCATGTGACCATAGTTAGCCATTGAGTTAGACCTGCTAAGTATTATGCAATATTGTTTGTCATGCGAGCAGATATTTCCGGGTCAGAGTTTAAAATTTCTTGGCAAATTTGAATTTCAACATCAAAGCTATGTAGAGAATACAAGCACATTGTATTGAGGTTAGGGTTCGGAGTTTGGGTTCTATAAATCGGGAAACTTGTTTTTTATGCGACTAATTTTTGTCTAAATCTATTATCCTTCAGGGATGTATCAGTTGCCTGTACTGTGGTTTTTACATGAACATTTTAGTAACGCGATGTAAACTGTCAAAGAATACACACACATATGAATGAATATATATGTATATATATATACTCTTTTACTCTTTTACTTGTTTCAGTCTTTTGACTGTGGCCATGCTGGAGCACCGCCTTTAGTCGAGCAAATCGACCCCAGGACTTATTCTTTGGAAGCCTAGTACTTATTCTTTCGGTCTCTTTTGCCGAACCGCTAAGTTACAGGGACATAAACACACCAGCATCGGTTGTCAAGCGATGTTGGGGGGACAAACACAGACATACAAACACATACACACATACATATATATATACATATATACGACAGGCTTCTTTCAGTTTCCGTCTACCAAATCCACTCACAAGGCATTGGTCGGCCCGAGGCTATAGTAGAAGACACTTGCCCAAGATGCCACGCAGTGGGACTGAACCCGGGACCATGTGGTTGGTAAGCAAGCTACTTACCACATAGAGAGAGAGATAAAGAGAAAGAGAAAGAGAGAGAGAGAGAGGGAGAGGGAGATAGATAGATAGATAGATAGATAGATAGATAGATAGATAGATAGATAGATAGATAGATAGATAGATTGAGAGAAAGAGAGAGAGAGAGAGATAAATTAAATACACAACCGAATGAGCAACTAATAGTTCCATGCGATTATGATACTTGAACAGGCATATTTACAAAATACGACATGCATCTAAAGGCAATCCTTCAGGCTCTGTTTATGCGATATATATAACTTTTAAAAACAAGGACGGTAAAAAAGAAATGGAAAAACGTAGGAAAAACATGAAGTTTGGGGCAAAAATGGAAGGAATAAAAATAAATGAAATCATTAAAACTAAGATGCTCGTCCTCCTTCATTGCAGAAAACTCATTAAATACAACTGATTCTGAACAAATTAACAGAAAATATGTCAAAGTCTAAGAGATCTTAGTTTTCTCGATTTCGTTTCCCTTTTTACCAGTCTTTTTTTGGCACCAGCCTTCTCTACGTCTTTTCCGTGTGTTTTTCTTATTTTTTACTGTCCGACATCCTTACTTTTAAGAATATATATAACGCACAAACAGAACCTGAGAGATTGCTTCAAAGTACATGGCATTTATTTTATAAATCTGCCTGTTCAAGTATAATAAAAGCATGATAATATTAGTAGCTCTTTTAGCTGTGTATTTAAACTGAAAGCTATCTCTCACTGGACGGAGTACTTTTTTGTTTATTCTACCTCTGTTGTATCCTCGTGTAATCTGAATTTTACTGCTAGACTGTTCTTAACCTTGAAACCACTGGTGCCATCCTGTACACACCATTTTAAAGGCGGTGCTCTAGCATGGCCGCAGTCAAATGACTGAAACATGTAAAAGAATAAAAGAATATATATATATATATATATATATATATATATATATATATATATACATATGCATACATATACACGACAGACTGCATTCAGTTTTCATTTTCCAAATCCACTCACTAGACTTTATTCGGCCGGAGACTACAGCAGAATTTACTTATCTACAATGCTAAGCTGTTGTTAGGATGTTTCTTTCCGCACTGCCATGCCTGCCCCTCTCTTTCTCTCTCTCTCTATCTTTCGTTCACCACACACACACACACACACACATGCGTCTGTGTTTACACGTTCTATAGGCTGTGCTTATCGCCTGACAATCTGGTTTCGGATCTAATGTCAGTTGCTCTAATGTCAAATACTCACGCCGTCGCTTGTACAACCAAGCTCAATCGTATTATCTTCTCCGTACTCTATAGTGTTACATCATATGTTGCTGAATACTGCGACACATGCAACAGTTAAAATAAGGGGTGCCAATTCAAATCCAGTGTTCTCTTCACCCCCCCCCCCCCCCAACACCCACCCACACACACCCTAACACACACACTAACACACACATACACACAGGTACACAGTATGTATATAAATATATATATAAATATATATATATATATATATATATACACACACGTTATTGATATATATGTGTACGTGAGTCTCTATATATGCATGTATATACATTGGAATTTGTGTGTATATAAATGTACAAAGAAGCACCTTGATTCATACACATAATTATATATACATTTAGGCATTGCACACAAGTGTGTGCGTGTGCACATAGTCATACCCACACCGACTCGCTCACATACGCACACATACACGCAATTTGCTATGTTTAAGTGTCAAAACAGTCTGCACTGTTTTTAAAGTAAAGATGGAAAGAAGGAAAATTCTGAAGATGAATGCATGCTGTCTTAGACAGATACATACTGTTGCTGTAAATCAACACGGGAAAATAAATAAAGGATACCATTTTATTTTTTTAACCAGTTTTTGTTTTTTCACGTGTGATATGTAAGAGGTAATTCTAGATATCATTCAACCCAAAATATTAGATCTGTCTCAGCCTAAATAACAATAATAATGATGGTCATTTATTACATAAGCACAAGTTCAGAGGTCCTATGGGAGATATAATTGATTAGTCCGATTACTCGTTGCTTCGTTTATGTCTTTATTGACCATGTAAAAGGAACTCAATTAAATACTACTGGTCTTTCCGTTGTAAAAGACCAATGCTATTTTACACTCTGTCGGTTCTGCTATCTATTAAAAAAAAACATATAAATATTTGTTCTTAACAAATGAACAAGACGACACTTTTTGTTCTGTGGTCTTGGTTGGTGCAGTCGATGATGTTGAACTCAGCAACCCGGACTCAACTCGTAAAGAACAACTAAATACCGCAGGAATTTTTCAGTCCTGATAATCAAATGAAGGTTAGGTTGAAATTTATAGTCACGTTAATATTTTATTTTATAGATTTGATACAGGCATTCTGATCTGACCACATGTAACATTAGATTATTGTATTTAGAGATGGTTCATTAATAAACATCGAGTCAGTGATGGCTTTTGCAGATAGCTAATTGCTTCCATCATGTCATTATTAATGTCTTGAAGAAACATTCAGAAAACAGAAGATCATTTGTTGCCAGCAAACCTCTTGATGACAGAAATTTCGGTGTAAAGTAGAAAGTAATTTATGATTCAAGTCTTTTGAAAAGCGTAACTCAAGAAAATATTCAGACACTTAAAGTATGAATGTATTTGTGTGTGTGTGTGTGTGTGTGTGTGTGTGTGTGTGTGTGTGTGTGTGTGTGTGCGTGTGTGCGTGCGTGATGCGCATATAGGTTTTCATGTATGCATTGTGTGTGAATGTACGTATGTATGTGTGTTCATTGTTTGTATGTTCTGGTTTTAGTTTTCAAATTCTCTCTCAGAGACAGAAATGTGTCCAGCCTAGCATTAAGGCTCCTTTATTGGAATTTAGACCACATGAGTTAGTTATTCGTGCATGCGCGTGGGTAATACTGTATGTGTGTATGTACGTATGTATGTGTCTACTTGTTTCCATGTATACATATTACTAAATCTGTGAATACGTATGTTTGACTTACATATGTAGAAGTATATGTATATATATATATATATATAAATGCTATTTGTTGGCCCATGTGTGCTCGCATACATTCTACAGACTAACCTTGAGTGTTTCAAATATTTTTTTTAAGTTCCATTCATGACTTTGCAATAGTAATTTTTCTTTTTTAGCTTAGTCATTTCTGGAACTGTGAGGCCTAGTCTCTCAAAATTTCTAATGAGGCAGTTTGTTATGTAAAAGAAAACCTCATTAATCCTAGATATAAATCTAAAGTAATAGCTTTGATGTAGCATCTACAGAAAAGTATAGATGCTTATATACGCATCTTCATTGGTATTTTGGAATATTCCTATAAAGAAGTTGCTGGTTTCTAGCTAAGAAGCAAATTCCATAAATGGAATTTTAGTTATAGAGTGTTACATATTGTTTATTAAAAAAGTGTTGGACTTTTTCTTTGGTCTATTTACACTCTAATCTGCAGACTTAATGTTAAAGTGTGTCCTCGTTAATTTAGTAAAAATATTCGGGGTTTTCATGCAGAAAAACTGTTTAACACCTACACCATGTATGTATGTATGTATGTATGTATGTATGTATGTATGTATGGATGGATGAATGGATGGATGGATGGATGTATGCATGTATGTATATATATATACATTATATTATATATATAATTTATAACATATGTGTATATATATATGTATATGTGTGTGTAAGTATTCATGTACGCATATTTATAAATGTATATATAAGTATGTGTGTGTGTGTGTATGTGTGTGTGTGTGTGTGTGTGTGTGTGTGTGTGTATATATTTATATATATATATAGACTTTTTATTAAAGCCAGAAAAAATCTTCACAAACTGTTACTCAGAGTTTCGCATTCGTCGGTCAGTTGTGATCATATCTCTGAGTAACATTTTGTGAAGATGTTTTACGGCTTCAATAGAAGGCATATTACTCTACCTTTGGTATTCGAGAACTATTATTTCCACCTTGTTTTGTATTTATGTGCTTGCTTGTGTGTGTGTGTGTGTTTGTTTGTTTGTGTGTGTGTGTGTGTGTGTGTGTGTGTGTGTGTGTGTGTGTGTGTGTGTGTGTGTATTTATGTATTTGCTTTGCGAAACTCCTGATGTGAAATCGCGTGTTGAAACAGATATTGTCATATTTCGGAAGGATCATTTTTGGGCCAAATAAACACACGCACTATACATACATTCTTCACTTGTTTATTATTGTTCTTATTTTATGTCCATTGTCTGGAAGTCTCCCATCACGCACCTTTGATCTCTTCAGTGACTATCCAGCGCGCGCGCGCGTGCTTATAAAACATAAGATAATATAATATTTTTATGAATATCATTAACGTGAAACTCGAAGTAATAGTTCACACAGCTTATACGCTTAACTTTGGTATTCGAATACCGATTTTTCCATTTTTGTTTTGAAAATATGTAGCTATACACAAACACACATTAGTGCACATGCGCCCGAATCCGATTATTACGTATCTCTCTGGTGCCTTACCATTTTACAGCTTTACTAAAGTAAGTTTCAGAGTTTATGGTGTAGCTGTACTGCACATTGGGTGTTCGAGTTGAGAGAATATCTTGGCTTCCAATGGCAGCGTTGTTAGTGACGAATAGGTAAACTGGTTCTCTCCTGGCTCTCACTTTTTTCACCGAGACCATTCTCAGCCACACCCTGGTAACTCGTTCTGCTCGCAGGCTAAGCTGAACACTTGGAGAGGAGATTGGCACTACCGAGCATTTCTAAGGTCCACTGAAATACCATAATAGACACAAAAACAACACTTAACATGCCGGATCATCGGAGGTCCGGTAAACGAACGACCGCCATCCCTACTTATATTTCCCCCCAAGGTGGAGGCGACCGATGTGCAACTGGGATGACAACAACAGTGACAATAACACCTATACTGACAACCTTCAATCTTCCCAAAGGAAATACTGTCTTTGAGATGTGGAACGCAAACAATTTTCTCCTCAACACCAACATCGCAGTTTTCTTCAGAACAACAGTGGATGCTGGATAAGGATGTCTCCTCTCTCCATTGCTCTGTAACATCTTCCTGAAGAACATCATGCAAGAGACTCTCCACCCTTCTGTCTCCACTGGAGGACGGTCCATTTTCAACCTGAACTTTGCTGATGATATGGACCTGTTAGGAAGCAGTGGAGCTTGGATTTTATACACATACAGAGTATGCCGTATAAAGACGACATAAAGAAGACTGGAGTATTATACATTTTCAAAACTTGATTATTTGAATATTTTAGCCCGCCACGTTTTTCTGCTGCAGTAGTATTTTAATGTCCGTTGATTTACTATTTATGTCCATTTAGTTATTTTATTTGAAGTACATATTGATTCAAGTTAGACATTCTTATGAAGCTTTATTTAAGTTTGTACCCGTGTAGATTGGTGAAGTTCCATAGGAATGTCTACCCTGGAGGAATATATACTGCAAATTAAACAAAATACACATAAATGCTACATAAACGGATATTATGACACTCATGTAATAAACAAGTTTTGAAGATGTATAAATCTCCATTCTTCTTTATTATGTCTTGTCTATACACACATACATACATGATACATACATACATACATAAATGATACATACATACATACATACATAATACATGCATACATGCATACATGTGTGCATGTATGTATGTATATATGTATGTGAATATCCATCCATCCATCCATCCGTCCGTCCGTCCGTCTGTCCGTCTGTCTGTCTGTCTGTCTGTCTGTCTGTCTGTCTGTCTGTCTATCTATCTATCTATCTATCTATCTATCTATCTATCTATCTATCTATCTATCTATCTATCTATCTATCTATCTATCTCTATGGACGGACGGTAGACGTGTCGGCTCCGTAAGTTTTGCCTTTTTATGTTTTAAAAAGTTTGTTTGTAAAGTTTATTTTATATACAAAGTTGTATAACAACTTGTATACTCTCTGGTGCAAGTTTTTTTGCGACGGAAATCTGCCCTGTGTGGCACATTTCCAGGATATAAAAACCAATTTCGGCTTTCTAGCCATTTTTTTTTTGAGACGATGGCGTCTTCTAGCCATGAAAATCTTTGTGACACGAACGCTGCATTTTGCAGTGTTTCGTTCGAAAAAGAATTTCCTAGTCTTCCTTCCTCACAGTTAAACGAGAGAATGGAGAAAAAGAAAAAAGAATTCACACACACAGATGCAAGTGTTAACTTGAAAGTTAATACCGCCACCACCACCACCAACAACAAAAACAAAACTGTAACCAAAGTTACAAAACAGAACACAGACGATGTCTCCAAAGTATCTGACGTCAACACCCTTTCTGCTGACGCCATCATCACCACCACCACCAACAGCAACGACAACAACAACAACAACAACAGCAGCAGCAGCAGCAACAGTTCAACTCAACCTTTGCTCTCTTCACCAGCAGCAAGCGAAAGAGAGGAAGGAAAAATGAATACAAGCCACAACACCACTGACACAGTCACAAATACCACATCTGCCACCAATACCAGTGCCAGCACCAGCAACAACAATAACAACAATAACAAAAACAAAAACTTTGCTGAAGCTTTGAAGCAAAGTGAAACTGTTGCGTCCTACACGACAAAAGAAATCATAGAAATGAGAAAATTAATCACCAAAGAAAGCGGTGAAATACACTTAAACATACCACAACACATATTAGAGGAAACAAGTAGAAAAACAATAATATATAAAATAATAGACACTAAAAGTAGAAGGCCGGAACAGGCCAGTATAGATAAGATTGAACGATGTTTGAAATCAATTTGGAATGAAAAATCTTATATTACTTATTACAGATTTGCACAGGTACAGGTGATTTTTCGAAATGATGAGTTAGCGAAGAAATATTCAACGCTAACTCTTCACACACCAGAAATAACAATGTTACCCAGTTACCTTGGCCAAAAGGTAACAATAAAACACGCGCCTCCAACAATAGACACACTATGGTTGCTATCGGCCATATGTGTCGATATGGACAACATAAACATACTCAAAATAAACGTTGGAGAAAGCAACTGGACGGGAAAAACCATACAAATCCTGTTTCACACAAACGAAAAAGAAATCAAAAAAATCCCACCATACATCCGTTTGGCAGGAAACCAAAAGTTACATATAGTGGTAGAGGGCAGGCGACCTCGCTGTTACTTATGCGACAACGAGGCACACCTCAAAAAGGAGTGTCCGACTGCCCGAAAAACACAACAACAACAACAAGAACTAACTAAACACATAAAAAAAGCCTTGCTGCCCACACCGCCATCCACACAAAAAACAACAAAAGCAACATCAACAACATCAACGAAAGAAAATACAACAAAAACTACAAAATTAACAAAGAAGACGAAAAAAGAAAAGACAATACAAAATCTGATACCCCTTCCCCCACATCACTTACACCACAACCAAAAATTCAACAACCAACAACAACAAAAACAACAATACAACCACTTACACAAGCAAACACAGAAGCATACAACATGCCCCTACCTCCTTCCGATTCCTCAGAGTTTTCATCTGAAGACGAGTCAAGTACTGAGGAATGGAAAATAGTCCAAAAAGGAAGGAAGAAGAGGAGCAAAAGAAGAAAAACGAACAACAAAGCAGGGAGATTCACATCTCCCGAAAACACTCCCAACTCCTACACGATAAACACCAATGATAACACTCCAAAAACAATGCTAACAGCAATAGACACTACAAACAGAGTTGATGAAATACATCAACTCTAAAACAAACATCACAAATAACGACATCAAAACAAACAACCACCCACGCACAACACCGCCAAAACACATTAAAATTTATCATGTAACACCAGCATTACACCACAAAATAAAATCCCTCTACCCCAACTCAGTAGGGGGATGTCAAAAATATTTGTGCAAGAAATTGTACAATAGCCTCCTTGGTGAAAAATCCAAGGAGGAAACAAAACTTTCGAACGGTAAGTAACTCACTGTTCCATTTGTTTTGTGCTTTAAAGCACACGTATAAATAGAATCATGGCGAAGATTGGTTGTGTGAATGTGCGTGGCTTGGGGTCCCCTTGGAAACAAGGGTACCTCTTAAATGACATCAAGTCACACAATTTGGATATCATAGCCATTAGTGAGACCAGACTCAATGAACCGCGGGCCCTAAAGTCCATGTTTGGTGGACAGTTTATTTTTCTCCCTGTCTGCAGAGGATGGGCGGTAGTGGCACGGCGGTTCTTTTTCGCAAGAGTCTGGATCTCCAAGTAAAGACGATATTTACGGACCCGGAGGGTAGACTGGTTGTCCTAGATGTGGACGGCAGCGATGGAGGCGCTTTTCGGCTGCTGGCAGTTTATGTGCCTCCTTTAACAGGTCGGTCGGACTTCTTTCGACGTCTAGAAGTATTCCTGGGAACGTCTCGTCCCTTACTTTTAGTGGGGTATTTGAATGCTACCTTGAACACGCATCTAGACTACATGGGGAGTGACAAAACTAGAAGAGGATGCAAATGCCTCAGAGACCTGCTCAGACGCTTCCAGTTGTCTGACAGGTACCGACTCGACCACCCAAATGTGCCAACGTGGACTTGGAGCAACCGCATTGGGTCGTCGAGATCGTATCTAGATAGGATAGTGTGTAGGACAAGAGATAGAGATAGTTTAGGATGTCCACAGTTCCACATAGTCAGCTACACGGATCACAAACTTGTGACGTGTACGCTAGACTTAGATAAGACACATAGGCAGGGTCCCGGTTACTGGAAACTAAACGCGTCTTTCCCGTCGAGACAGGTTTTCAGAGACCGGATTAGCACGTTAGTAAAGAGGGCTTTGACGGCAGCCATCGTCAACAACAAATGGTGGTTTGCCCTCAAGAGAGCAGTAAGGGCGGAAGCAATAAGGTATAGCAAGGCACTAGCTGTAGAGAGGAACAGAGTAGAGGGGGAGCTAGTGATAAAGTTAGAAGAGGCATTGGGAAGTGGCATCGCATCCGACGTTTTAGCAGCGAGGTTGGCCCTCGACCAACACTTCAATGCTAAACACGAAGGGTGTGCTGTCAGGGCAAGGATGCGTGCTCTGAGGAATGAAGGTGTTGGAGCCGCGCAAGAGGCCCGGGTGGCGGAGGCGCAGCGGGGTAACAGATCCACCATCCGGTCTCTGGTAGACGAACAGGGGCGCGAATTGCTCAAGCCGAGCAAGATGTGCGAGGCGTTTTAGCGGAATTTTGCCCGACTGTTCGGGAGGAGTGGCGAAAGAGAAGGCAGAGTGGACTTTAGTGCCTACCTGCACAGCTTGCCACGACTCTCGGCAAGAGAGGCGGAGTGCTGCGAAGGGGTCATCACGGCGGAGGAGGTGAGGGACGCGATGGCGGGTTGCTCGACGGACAAATCTCCGGGTTTGGATGGTCTGCCCTACGAGCTTTACAACTGTATGCCAGACTTATTTGGAGACGTCTTGGCGGCCGTGTACTGTAACTGGCAGCAGAACGGGAGCATTTCCGGTTTTGTGAGCCGAGGAGCGGTAACGCTGCTGAAGAAAGATCCAAACAAGGGGGACGCCATAGATAACTTTAGGCCCATCACTCTGCTCAATGCAGACTTGAAAATTTTGGCCAAGGTGTTAGCCAAGCGGTTGGCGCTTGCCATCGAGAAACTGGTCGGCACGGCGCAGACGTGCACCGTGCCGGGCCGGAGCATCCATGACAACCTCCATCTAATGCGCTACATCATAGAGAGGGTAGTTAAGGAACCTGGCATGGGTGGGGCCCTGATCAATTTGGATCAATCCAAAGCTTTCGATAGGGTAGACCATCGATACTTGGAGGCCGTCCTCGAAGCGGCCGGCTTCGGTCCCGTTTTCCGCGGCTGGATGGCTGCCTTGTACACAGGCATCCGTTCGGTTGTTCGCGTCAATGGACGTCTATCGGGACCCTTCGACATTGCACGTTCGGTCCGTCAGGGATGCCCCTTGTCGCCGCTCCTGTACGTATTGACTCTCGAGCCACTACTGCGGAAGCTGGCGACGCTGAGGGGCATCCCGCGAGAACTGGGGTGCGGGACGAGCGTGTCGGCATACGCGGACGACGTCACCGTCATAGCGTCTAGCCACGAGCACATCGAGCTTGTCGGCGAGACGCTGAAAGACTACGAAGCGGTGACGGGAGCGAAAATCAACCGGGATAAGTCGGTGAGTTTGCTGCTCGGCACCTGGAGAAGCAAGCCCATACCGTCCGGCAGCGCTTCAGTAGTGGGACGCTGGACGGACGGTTCGGTCAAGTTGCTCGGAGTCTGGTTCGGTCCGGACCTGCAAACGGAGAAGAACTGGGACGAGATAACGAGTAGGGTGGCCACTCTCTGCCGGCAATGGTCCGAGAGGAAGCTGTCCCTAAAAGGTCGGGCGGAGGTGGCAAACGCGTACATCGCGTCTGTCATCGAATATCGCCTGACCGTCGTGCCTTGTCCCGATCGCGCCATCACCGAAATGGAGCGCATCCTCTTCTGTTTTTTATGGAAAGGAAGCGTTCCAATGGTGAGGCGATCCGTTTGTTGCCAACACCCGCTGAAAGGAGGGCTGGGCATGCCGTGGTTGATGATGCGCAGACATGCGCTGAGACTGCGACATCTCCGGCTCTATGTAGACGACGGTGAGCAGGTGTGGTCGCCGTTTGTGCGACGCGCTTTCCCGCAGCTCGTCTCCATGACCGAGCTGCAGTCGTGGATCAAAAAGAGGCCGAGGAATGGCGAATGGCACCGTGAGTGTCGCTTTGCTCTGCAACAACTTTGCCGTCCGGGTCGACCTTGAGCGGCTGCATCACAACGAAGTCATTATATAGGGGATTAGTGGAGGGCAGGTATGACGACGATCTCGGGGCGAACCTGGGCGTCGACGAGGAATACCTGACCCGCTTGTTCAGGACGACTTTCGGGCCGGGACCTATGGACAACTTCCAGAAATCCCTGGCCTGGCAGTGCTACCGAGAAGTGCTACCGAGAAGCGCTACCCGTTCGGGATAAGCTCTATAGACACGGCTCGCGAAATGCGGGGCCGACCTGCCCGAGATGCGGTCAGAGCGACGAAACCGTTCTGCACGCACTCGTGCAGTGTCCAACCATTTCGGAGCTGTGGGTTTATGTCGAACGACTGCTGTCGCGTGTGGGACGAGTCGGTTTATCAACCGAGTCTATCGTCAATATCGTCACGCCTCCTTCCTTTAAACGGGAAGGAAGAGCTGTATTTATCGTACTTGTGGCTATGGCCAAAGAATGCATCTGGTGGACGCGTCTGAAAGGATTAGAGACAAATACTTTCCTCTCTGGTCAATCCCTCATCAACTTTTTCAAGTATCACTTGAAAAGGAAGGTGAGAGTAGAGAGGCAAGTGTTGTCTAGCAAATGTTTCGAAAAAAGATGGATACATGTAGCAAGAATGGCACGTATAAATGACGAAGCCACCTTGACCATGATTCTATAAAACGTTTTAAAATTTTGTAAACAGAGAGTTACTTACGTTTCTTGCATAAATAAAAGGAATTTTATTTAACAAATTGTGACACTAAGGACCGAGGTTACCGTGGTCTTTTCCGTAGGTTTTTCTTTCCACGGATAACCTCCCCATTTATCGGGAAATTTTTGTAATATTTTTTTTTTTTTTTTTTTTGTACATACCCCAAACGTCTTCTCGATGCCTTTTCATCGTTATCCCCATTTTATTTTTTACTTTATTTTCGTCCCCATCGAAAAGAAAAACTGTACATTTGTATTTTGTCCCCTCTATGTTGAGCCCTGTGTGGCTAATAAAGAAACATATCTATCTATCTATCTATCTATCTATCTACATATATATTCTTAGGTAGTGTTTACTAGGAGATATATGAGTCCTAAGTAATTTTGGTGATGGTGAAGATAGAAATGGCGATGACAGCAGTTTGTTTACACTCCTACCACTCTCTCCTATGGCAGACTTTTGTTGATTTTAAAGGTTTTTAAAAATCGAGTTCGGCTATAGAAGCTAGGATAGCAATTATTAAACTGTGAAGGTTATTTTGGAGGCATGTTATCTATAAAGCAGTATCCATTTGAGTTGAGTTAATATCGAGAATTTTTAACCCACTTCACAACGGATTTTCTTTGGGCCTGTGGATAACCTCAGAATAGATTTTCATTCAAATGTAAAGATAAAATCAAATAACACACGCACAGTATATACAATAATTCACAGATTTGCTTGTAATGATGGTGTTGATTGTAAAATTGTTATCCAGTAATGATTGTAAAAGTGAAATTTCACGCAGTGACAAGAAGTTTCAGATGTAACCGTGTAACAGCTAACTTCGAGTGGGGTTGAATTAAGGGTTTCTTATAGGAGTACATATTTATAATTTATTCATACACATAAACACATGCGATCTCACTCCTTCTCCTCTTTTCCCTCACCATTTTTATTTGTATACACACGCACGTGCGCGCGCGCACACACACACAAACGCACACAAATAAAAGAAAGAATAAGGATATAATCCGTGTATAAACAGTTGTTACTTTGACGTTAGTTTATTGCTTAGTTTTATATATTTTTCCATCTTTCTGTCTTGTAAATCAGGGTTAGGGTGTCACGGAAATATCTAATGTCAAAGATATTTATCGCCAAAAGTTAGGCTGGAAAGATTATCGGTCTTATGTCTGGGTCTCCAATGACACCCGCTGAGTGTAATCAGATTATTATATTTTTCTAACAACAACAACAACAACAACAACAACAACAACAACAACAACAACAACAACAACAACAACAACAACAACAACAACAACAACCAAGCAAGCAAGCAACAACAACAATAGTAATGATTTCATTTATTTGCTACAAGGGCGAAGGAATAGGGGATACAGACATAAAATGTGGGGGTTTACATATAATAATGAAATGATAAAAAATATATATACACAGTATACACACTGGAAAAAAGAGACATATGCATAACATACAAAGGTTTAAAAAAAGTGTGGGAAGGATGATAGAGATGTGGCCCGCCTGATACAGGAACGCCTTTAGGGATAATCGAAAAACTCCACTGTCCGAGATTTCCCTGAAAACCCAGGAGCAAGTGCCCTCTCCAATTCCTTCTCTCTGACTTACAGGTCTACACTTAGAGAGGTACCATCCACTCTTGCCATTTTCGCAACTTTCACCCACCTTTCAATAAACTCACCCGAGGGCAGCACTTCCCTCTCCACTCTCAATTTCCTTTTCATGTGAAACTTGAAGTCAATGAGACTTCCTCTACCAAAAAAGGAATGTATCTGTCCTCATGCCTTTCAGCCTTGTCCACCAAACAACCTCTTTCGCCATAGTCATCAGGCAAAGGAAAACTGCCTTGCCTGCGTGATTAAAGAAGGGCGGTGGTGCAATCATCACTACAAACTTGGCCAACAGACAAATCCGTCCCACACGTGACAGTAGCTGTGGAACATAACCCCACAAGTCAGCAATGCCCAGACACTGAACGAGAGTGTGCAGAACGGTTTCGTCACTGCGCACACATCGAACAAGTCCATCTGACAGCGCATTTGCGCCTGTAGAGCTTGTCTCGAACCAGTAGCGCTACCACCCCACCCACCCGATAGCACTACCAGACTAAGGACATCTGAAAATTATCCATGATAGTTCACGATCGGAAAGTCCTCCGGAACAGACTAGCCAGTTCGTTCTCGTCGGCGCCCAGAGTCTCCCCGAGAACGTCGTCGCACTTCCCGCCACTAATCCGCATAAATTTCTAAAGCGGAACATACACCGATTCCATTGCCCGACTGGTAGAGGGTTGTGGGCACGTGACTGATAACAGTCTAACCTGTTGTGTCTATATGAAAATAACAATAATAATCCTTTCTACTATAGGCTCAAGGCCTGAAATTGTGGGGAGAAGGATAGTCAATTATATCAACCTCAGTGTTTCACTGGTACCTAATTCATCGACTCCAAAAGGATGAAAGGCAGAGTCGGTAATAATAATAATAATAATAATAATAATAATAATAATAATAATAATGACAACAACAATAACAACAACAACAACACTGGCAGAACGATCCTGGCTAAGAGAGCAGACATAATTAAAAAAGACAGTAAAGAAAATACTTGTAGAGCATTAGATGTAAATGTTCTCACTGATAAAAATATATCTATAAAGGAAGTTGACAAATTACGGACCTGGAAATTGAAATACAAAAGATATGGCATCTTAAAGCAAGAAATGTTCTTGTTATTGTAGGTGAGTTTGGTGTGATTAAAAAAAAGTGGATGTCAGAAACATCTAGAAAACATTCCAGGAAAACCGTGTATCAGGGAAATTCAAAAGATTGTGCTGACAAATACTGCCCACATCCTTAGAAAAACGCTATCGATTTAAAAGTCTGTGCTGTATTAAATGAAGATATTTCGTTACTGCCCCTGCTACTCCCTCCTCCCCAAGATTTCACTCATGCTGTAACATCTCTTATTCTTCATTAGCCCTAGGACGCAGGGTGTGTGTTAGCAAGTGATTGTAACAGACATGCAGATTTAATAATAATAATAATAATAATAATAATAATAATAATAATAATAATAAAGTGATTTAAAACCAGAAACGGAGGCTGTAATCTGTGCTGCCCAAAAGCAAGCACTAAGAACAAACTACATAAAATACAGAATAGACAACACAGCAGAAAGTGATAAGTGCAGAATTTGTGGACAAAACGGTGAAACCGTATGGCATATTACCAGGCAATGTACGCCACTAGCCCAGAAGGAATATAAGAGACGCCACGACAATATAGCCTGGCTTGTCCATTGGACACTTTCCAACAAGTATGGACTTGACAGAGCAACAAATTGGTACGACCACAAACCTGAAGGCATCGTCGACAATAGAAATGCAAAGATCCTATGGGATTTTATGATTCAGTGCGACCCTGAGATAGAGAATAGGAAGCCGGACATAGTCTTAATTGAGAAAGAAAACAAACTATACTGGATCATAGATATGGCATTCCCATCCGACAACAAGGTATGCGATAAGAAAGAAAGGAAAGTCGAGAGATATGACAGGTTAGCTTGGGAAGTTAAGCAGTTGTGGTCGATGATAAATGTGGTATTAGTACCAATCACCTTCGGAGCCCTGTGAACAGTGATTAAAAATCTTGAGAAGTACATAGAACAAATAGGGGATGCAATTAGGGTGGAGCACTACTTGGAACCGCTCGAATACTCTGGAAGGTGCTCGAAAAATAAGGGGTGTTACTTTAGTTCCCTGGTAGTGAACAGCTGACACCGTAGTACATCTCCAGCGTTAGAAGCTGTGCAAAGGCAATAATAATAATAATAATAATAATAATGATAATAATAATAATAATAATAATAATAATAATAATAATAATAATAATAATAATAATAATAATAAGAAGAAGAAGAAGAAGAAGAAGAAGAAGAAGAAGAAGAAGAAGAAGAAGAAGAAGAAGAAGAAACAACAAAAGCTATAAAACAAATGAAATCCAAACTAAAACTAGAACAGCAACGGACCATGATAAAACGATGGCAAGAAAAGCCCCTACATGGTAAATACTGGGCTAAACTAAATGCAAAAGAAATAGACAGAGAAAAATCCCAGCAATGGCTGAGAAGCTCAGGACTCAAAGCAGAGACTGAAGGATTTTTAATTGCTGCACAAGACCAAAGCCTCCCCACCAGAAATTACCAAAAACACATAATGAAAAGAAATATAACAAGTAACTGTAGAATATGTGGAGATCGATAAGAAACAATAAATCATATTATCTCTGGCTGCCCAGTCCTGGCTAAGAAGGAATATATTCACAGACACGACAGAGCTGGGACCTATATACACTGGAAGCTATGCCAACATTATGGAATAACAACAGAAAAAAGATGGTATAAACACACGCCATAAAAGGTCACAGAAAACGAGAAAGCAACCATACTCTGGGATATGCCAATACACACAGATAGAGAAATTAAGGCAAATAGACCAGATATAGTTGTCAAAGATCATGAAGAAAAAAAATGCTTTCTAATTGATGTATCAATACCAGCAGATGACAACGTTTCTCTAAAAGAAATGGAAAAACTTTCAAAATACAAAGACCTGGAAATAGAGATAACTCGAATGTGGAATCTAAAAACAGAAACAATTCCTATCATAGTAGGTGCCTTAGGTATAATAAAAAAAATATTCAGACAAATACATAACAAAAACACCAGGACTTACAAATATATATAACATACAGAAAATTGCACTACTGGGTACTGCACACATTCTACGCAAAACACTTTCAATACAGTAAACATAAGAGCACCACAGCAAACCACAGCACATACCCAAGGCGCACAGAGCTGCGCTCGGTAGTGAAGTGAAAGCACGTTATAAAAATAAAACTACTGAATAATAATAATAATAATAATAATAATAATAATAATAATAATAATAATAATAATAATAATAATAATAATAATAGAAAGACCGAAAAAACTTCACTCTATTCTGAAAGAGAGCAAAAAATTCGCTACTGATCTCTTAGATACCCAGCAGCTTGATCAGGTTGAAGGAAATGCGCCAACTGCTGCTGCAAAGAAAATAAAATTAATTGCAAAGACAAAAGCACATGAAAAATCAGCTAGCAGATGGGAACAGAAACCTCTGCATGGCAAGTATGTAGCTCGTAGCAAACAAGCTGATGTCGACCAGAAACGCACGCGTCAGTGGTTACGAAGTTCAGGGCTAAAAGCAGAGAGTGAAGGGTTCATATTGGCTGCTCAAGACCAAAGCTTATTAACCCGGAACTACCAAGCCAATGTCATAAAAAATGGAGCTGACCCAAAATGCCGATTTTGTAACGATGCGATTGAAACTATAGACCACCTAATCTCAGGGTGTAGAGTCTTAGCACCTGTAGAATATAAAGAAAGACATGACAGAGTTGACCAGTATTTACACTGGACAGTATGTCAGCATTATAAAATCAAAACCGCTGACAAATGGTATAAACACCATTCTGAAGCTGTGACTGAGGGAGAAAAGGTATCGATTCTCTGGGACTTCCCCTTACATACCGACAAGGCTATAAAAGCTAATAAACCGGATATTATTATAAAAGGTTAGACAAAGACGATGTGTTTATTAATTTACATGAGTATTCCCTGCGATCATAATATAGCGGCGAAAGAATTTGACAAGATCAGTAAATATAAAGACTTGTTTCTTAATAGATTGTTACTGAGCTTGATCATTTCTTCGTGGTGGGTATCCCGATCGCTACTTATATTCTTTGCTCGATGTTTTAGGCACTGAGCAATTCCTCTCTTTACACTGTATGGATGGTGGGAATTGAAGTTAAGGTATCGTCCAGTGAAGGTTGGCTTGCGATATACGGATGTCCTGAATCCATACTCGGTGCGTGTTATTAATACGTCCAGGAATGCCAGCTGATTGTTCTGTTCCTTTTCCATGGTGAACTGTATGGATGGATTTATTGAGTTCACATGATCTAACAGCATTTGAACATCTTGCTGGTGGGGCCAGAGAATAAAGGTGTCATCAATGTATCACAGCCACAGGGTTGGTTTTAGTGGTGTTGATCCTAAAGCCAAATTCTCGAAGTATTCCATGTATATATTGGCTATTATCGGTGATAATGGCGAACCCATAGCTAAACCATCTTCTTGTCGATATATATCAGTGTCCATACTGAAGTAGGTAGTTTCTACACAGAAAGTCAACATTTCCATCAAGTTTATTATTGGTATACTAGTGTGTTCTTTTAGATGGGTGTCTGTCACTAGTTTTTCTTGAATCACCGATAGTGCTTCACCAGTTGGGACTTTGGTGAATAGACTTATCACATCTAGACTCACCATCTGGTTGGATTCAATGGGGGTATCCTTGATCAATTCTGTGAAGTAGGTTGAATTCTTCATGTACAATGTTGACTTTTCTGCTAATGGGCTGATTATATCCACCAAGAAGCGGCTCAGTGGATGACATGCTGAACCTCTACAGCTCACTATAGGTCTTAGTGGAATACCTTCCTTGTGAATCTTAGGGAGACCGTACATGTGTGGTAGTTTACTGTAGTGTTGAGTCAGCTGTCTGTACTTCATTGGTGTGAAGTGATCCTTGTTCTTGATCAAGATCTGTGACAACTTCCTCTCTGTTTTCAGAGTTGGGCCTTTCTTTACTCTACCGTAGCTACCATCACTTATAAGACTTGCCAATTTTTCGGAGTAGTCAGACTTGTTCATCACCATTGCAGCATTTCCCTTGTCCGCTGGGAGTATTATGATGGAATTGTCTCTTTGTAGCCTTTTGATAGCGAACTTTTCTTCCTTAGTGATGTTTGGTTTGGGAAGTTTCGTTTTTTCTAGTACCTGTCTCACTTTCGACCTTAGTTCATCTCCCTGAGCTTTTGGTATCTTTATGGTTATCTCTTCAATAGGGGCTATTATGTCCAAGTATGGAATGCGCTTGATGGTTGTCGCAAAGTTGAGACCTTTGTTTAGTACGGCTTTTTCGGAGCTTTCCAGATGTAGGCTACTTACGATCTGATTAATAATAGTAATAATAATAATAATATAATAATAATAGTAACATCGTTAGGAATGAGAACCCGGGTTCAAAATTTCCCCAAGACACCTGACGAAGGCTGGAGGGTATATCAGCCGAAACGTTGTGCTAACAACAAACAAGATGAGGACAAATATCCGTCAAATGTAAATAATGTAAATAATTCCTCATCTCTTAAATATAGAACTGAATAACAATAATAATAACAACAATAACGACGACGACGACGACGACGACGATGATGATGATGATGATGATGATGGTGGTGATGGTGGTGGTGGTGGTGGTGATGGTGATGGTGATGATAAATATCGAGTACCAAACTTCTGGATCAAACAGCTAGTTGATATACATGGAGATATGTCATCAGCATACAAAGAAGTCATGAAAAACCCAGAAAATAGCCCAGACTGGTTGACACAGGGAGTGACATACCTAATACCAAAAACAAATGACAAAGAAAACCCAAAGAACTATCGACCAATCACCAGTCTACCAGCAATGTATAAAATATTAACATCTGTAATCACTGAAAGAACATATACATTCCTAGAAGAAAACAACCTACTACCACCAGAACAAAAAGGTTGTCGAAGAGAGAGCTACGGATGCAAGGACCAATTGCTGATAAACAAAATGATCCTTGAAGGCTGCAAAACCAGGAAAACGAACCTGAGCACATCATGGATCGACTATAAAAAGGCGTTCGATAGTGTACCTCACTCATGGGTTCTGAAAGTGATGGAAGTATACAAAGTATCCCCAACTCTCATCAAGTTTATGAAACACAGCATGAATAGATGGGAAACTACGTTGACGCAGAACCATTCCAGTGGATCAATAACAAGCAGACCAATCAAAATCAAAAGTGGTATCTTCCAAGGGGACTCGCTATCACTCTTAATATTCTGCTTGGCACTGGCACCATTAAGTACCATGCTCAACAAAACCGGGTATAGATATGAGATCAAGAAGAAAAAATGGTGTCATCTGTTCTACATGGATGATCTGAAAATGTACTCAAAAAATGACGAACAACAAGGTGTACTTGCTACGGTTTAACAGTTCAGAGATGATATTAGGATGCAGTTTGGACTGGAGAAATGTGCGAAAGCCACTTTCATAAGAGGCAAACTGGCATGTTCTGCGGATATCCACGTAGATACAGAAGCAAGAATCCGAGCACTGGACCAGGAAGAAGCATATAAATACCTTGACATAGACGAAAGTAACGGCATAAAACATTCAGCAATGAAAGAGAAGATTAGTAAAGAGTACTACAGGAGAGTACGGTTAGTAACAAAGACTGAACTCAACGCTGCAAACAAAATAGAAGCCATTAACACTCTTGCAGTTTCAACATAATCAACTGGCAAATGAGCGAAATAAAGAAGCTAGACTCCAAGACCAGAAAACTACTAACCATAAGTCGAATGAACCATCCAAAAGCGGATGTGAACAGGATTTATTTACCGAGAATCATGGGAGGAAGAGGACTAACTCAATTAGAATTATCTTACAAAACCACCACTGTAGGATTAAATACATAATTGAGCTGTCAAAAGATCCTCTAATGAAGCTTGTGCACCAGCATGATAAAGTAAAGAAGCTATACTCGGTATACAAAGAATCTGTACAGTTTAAGAAACAACTGATGACGGAGGAACCTAGGATGAAGGCGAGTGAGAAAGTAACCCAGTTTGCTAAAAGAGTTAAGGAAGAGATGACAAAACAAGCCCAGAAGAAGAGCAAAGAAGAATGGCTAGAAAAACCGATGCATGGCCGATACCCATGTAGAGTGAACAAACCAGACGTAGAAAAACGAGACACTCGTGTATGGATGAAGAGCTCAGGACTGAAGGCTGAAACCGAAGGTTTTATCATAGCAGCATAATATCAAGGCTTGGCAACCAGGACTTACCACAAGAAAATAATGAACGACGGCACTGACCTGAAATGCAGAATGTGTCATGAGCAGGATGAAACAGTGGACCACGTCTTAACTGGATGCACAGCGCTTGCAAAAACCGAATATATTCATAGACACGATAGAGTAGCGCAATATATCCATTGGAAGATATATAAACACTACCAGCTTCCAGCTTCAGAAAGATGGTACCAGCATAAACCTGAAACTGTGACCGGAAAAGATGATGTAACAGTACTCTGAGACATGCCAATCAACACCGATAAAGAAATCAAGGCAAACAGGCCGGACATAATCATCAAAGATGGGAAGAAAAAGAAATGCTTAATGATAGATGTGACAGAACCATCAGAGAGAAATGTGTCCATTACAGAAGTTGAGAAGTTATTTAAGTACAAAGACCTAGAAATAGAAGTGACCAAGATGTGGGGAATGAAAAGCAGCACAGCACCAGTGGTGATTGGAGCGTTAGGGCTAATTAAAAAAGGGCCTTGATAAGCAGCTCAACAAACTCCCTTTCAGTGTTAACGTGGGAGAACTTCAGAAAATAGTGTTGCTAGGTTCCGCACACATTTTACGCCGTGTACTCTCCATGAGATGTGGACCTGCTTTGACCCTAGGGTCAAGGGATGACCTCGGTTCAGCAGAAGACAACGGACCATATTTTATTTTTAAAAAAATAACAATAACATTTTTTCCAGGGTGACTTGTTGTCCTCTTTAATTTTTGTCTTATATTTGAACCACCTTAGTTTAGTATTAATGAAGGTAGAGGTAGGGTATCAGTTCAGAAATAGTAATGGAACAATTACCCATTTGCTCCACATGGATGATCTGGAGTTCTTTTTAGTAAGAATGAAAAAGAGATAGATTCCTTAAAATACAGACTGTAAGACTCTCCAGTAATGAGAGAGGCATGGAATTTGTCATAGATAAGTGTGCAATATTAATCGTGAGAAGGAGACAGGTAGTCAACATTGAAGGCATCCAATCATCAAATGTTTAGACATTAAAATCACTGAAAGGAGGAGAGAGTTATAAGTATCTAGGAGAATTAGAATCTGACACAGTACTAACTATAGAAATGAAAACGAAAATTGAGAAGGAGTACATCAGAAGGGTGATGAAGCTAATTAAGTCAAAGCTAAATGGTCCGAATCTAGTGAAGGTTGTAAATACTTGGGCGGTGTCATTACTTAGATACTCAGCAGCTTTTGTAGATTGGACAAAAACTGAATTAGCAAAGCTTGACAGAAGAACTAGGAAGGAATTCAATGTGAATGGAGGACTCCACCCAAGGGCAGGAGTAGCAAGATTATACTTGTCTAGAAAGGAAGGCAGAAGAGGGTTAATATCAGCAGAAGACTGCGTGGAGTTAGCTAGAGTAGATATAGACTCCTATGTAAACGATAGGGAAGAAAGTTTATTAAAAACTGCTAGAGTCACAGCAAGACATAGAGAATCTAAACACCCAAACGAATTTGAAAACCAGAAAAAAAAGTAAGAAATTATCTGACTGGCAGGAGAAGACGTTGCATGGAAGATTCCCAAAGATAGTTGCAGCAAATATTCGTAGTGAGACATGGTTATGGTTGCAGAAAGGAAAGCTGAAGAGGGAGACAGGAAGGTTGTTAGTAGCTGCACAAGAGCAAGCATTAAGGATTAATTGGATAAAAGCCAAGATAGACAAAAACCAGGTAGAGTCCCAATGTAAATTATGCAAATCAAAGAGGAAAGCATTACTCATATAGTAAGTGAATGTAGCATGCTGGCTCAGAGAAAATACAAGAAAAGACATGACAATCTAGGGAGAGTAATCAACTGAGAGTTATGTAGAAAGCTAGGATTTGAACATACAGATAAATGGTATAACCATGAATTATACAAAAGTAAAAGGAGAAAAGAATGGTAAAAATTATTCTATTTATGCAGTCCTCTTAATATAGGAGGACCTTTATGTATAATTGAGGAACACTACTGTCGAAGATATCCCTGAACACCAAGGACAGATGTCCTCTCCAATTCCTTTTTTCCAACCTCTCCAATTCCTCTTTTCCAACACACAGGCCTATACTTAGAGCGGTACCATTCACTCTTGCCCTTTTCGCAACTTCCACCCATCTTTCAATAAATTCGCTCACGGACACACCTCTCCTCTCCACCATCACTTTTCTTTTCAAGTAAAGCTTGAAAATATCAATGAGGGAGGGCTCAACTAAAGAGGAATGCCTCTGTCCTCGTGCCTTTCACTCTCGTCCGTTAGACCTCTTTCGCAGCAACCACCAGATAAAGGAAAACTGCCTTACCCACACAATTAAAGGAAGCAGTGGGCAACCATCCTTATGGAGTCGGCCTATAGACGAATCCGTTCCACACATGCCAGCAGCTATTCGACATAACTTTACCATTGAGTAGATAATATAAAAAATCATCTGAGACAGTTAGACAAATATTTAGTGGACTCTAAAAAACAGCTAAAAGGTATACTAAAAATGACAGGGAAAAGTACGAATACGCTGGAAAATGTGCAAGAATTATGGGATAAAATATCCCTAAAAGTGGTAGTAGCAGAGCGAAACTCGCGTGGGATATGCCAATCTATTCAGATTAGAAGCTGCAACATACCAACTAGATATCACTCTTTTACAGAAGAAGTTCAAAGAATGGCCCTTCTTCGATGTAGCTATAACTGCAGACTAGAACATTGTGAAGACAGAGGCATTGATCGAACAACTAGACACTAATATACATAAATCGGTGGGAGCCGGCATACATATATATGCATGCATCCATCCAACTATACATACATGCATACATATATACATACATACGTTCATATATACATACATATACATATATATATATATATATATATATATATATATATATATATATATATATATATATATATATATATATATATATATATATATATATATATATATATATATATATATATATGTATGTATGTATGTATATATATGTATATATATATATATATATATATATATATATATATATATATATATATATGTATATATATATATATATATATATATATGTATGTATATAAGGGGGTGAGGGTGACCCCCTTTGGTCATGAATGACTATGAGATTGCACCTAGAAAATTACCATCCGAGGCAAAAGTCCGGGTAAAGTTGTTTGTGAAAGCCCAGCAGTTGCCCTTGCATACCAGCCTCTCTTCTCCATGCCACTGATGTTATCCAAGGGAAAGGCAAAGGGGCCGATACAGCTTGGCACCTGTGACGTCGCAACTCATTTCTTCAGCTGAGTGAACTGGAATAACATGAAATAAAGTGTCTTGCTCAAGAACACAACACGCAGGCCGGTCCAGGATTCGAACTCACAACCTAATGATCGTAAGCTCGACGCTCTAACCGCTGAGCCATGTGCCTTCACACACACACGTACACGCACTCACACACTCATACACACACACACATATAGTTTTTAATTATGGTATATTCTTTTAAGAACGTAGTAGAGTACAGTATAAGGCTCGTCCACCTTCAGGTTTCACCCTGCTCTACTAGGTTTGCGCTTGGGCTTCTGTCGTGTGTGAAAAGATAATTTCAAAAAAATTTGGAGTGAACATATCGCCTGAGGAAACACAACTAGATCTCATAATGCAGGGAAACGGTTGCATAATCAAATACCTGAACGCCTGGAGAACCACGTTGTGTAGAAATTGTAGTGAATGAAAATAAATGTCCAACTGTATCCCTCCTTGTTGACTCCAAATTTTTCCAATTATATATATATATATATATATATATATATATAAATGTAACCACATGTGGATCGTTGGTGAGTTTATATACAGGGTGTGATGGGTAAATTGTCGCTATTCCATATCTTTAATTTCGCGTATGCGCATTGTTTGATTTTGATTTTGTCGACTGCACAGTATAGTAGATTCAGTTAGGCACCGTCTGAGATTAAAATAGCACCATGACGCAATTCCCTCTGCTAGAAATTTGGAAACGACCTGCTGTATTTAGCATTCGCGCTGGAAGCTCCAATACGAACATTTCAAAGTGTTTGAGTGTCAGTCTGAGTACAGTGCCATATGAGGACATGTACCGAGAGTGATAAAAATCAAACATCCCGTCAACATCATGGTGTTTGAAGTGATCATTACTGATGGCGATGTTATGCCTCCATTCATCTTCCCACACAGCCTCAGACTCAACATGGAGGCCTACATCAAGTGCCTGGAGGAGGTAGTGTGCTGCCCTGGGTAAAGGAGCTGGCTGCTGGAAGATCCTATGTCTGGCAACGGGACTCTGCACAATGCCACACAAGCAGGAGAGCCCAATCATGACTGTCAGACAATTTCTGCAACCACATCACCCCTAACATCTGGCCACCTAACTCCCCAGATTGCAACCCCCTTGATTATTACGTGTGGGGCGTAGTTTAGCGAGAGACCAATAAAACTCCTAAAGATGAACTGGAGGCAAGGATTATGGCAGCATTCACAAACTTAAACAAGAAGACCGCCCAAAAGAGTTGCAGAAGATTCCGAACTCGTCTGGAAACCGTGGTTGAAGCCAATAGCGATTTTATTCAGTGAATTTGCTCTTTAGTATTTCAAGATATTTGTATGCAATTTTGGTAAATGTATCTTAAAAAAAGAGTCAGTCTTATTTTGCGTAATTTAGACGACGATTTATTCACCGCACCCTGTATACACACACACACACACACACACACACACACACACACACACACACATACATATATATATATATATATATATATATATATATATATATATATATATATATACACACACATACATACATACATACATACATACATACATACATACATACATACTAAGCATTTGTATAAAGTGCTAAATCTCACTCAGAAATGGTTTGGGAAGAAGTTATGCTTACATGGTAAGTGTGCATTGCATCATTCTTTGCTCCAAGAAATATCTGGCCAGTCAGTTCAAAAGGCTAATATTATTAAAATAACAAAAGTATTTTCCTTTTTTCCAAAGTTCACATAAATGACAAGGAACAAAGAAACATGGTAGCAGAAACGACTGTTTTCAGAACATACACTAGCTTCATTGAATTTAGTAACTGTATGGAATAGCTTAAGAAAATATATCTATATTTCAAAGCTGGCTTGCAAATAAAAGGTTTAGATCTAGATATTATGAAACTAAATGTGACAGGGTTTAAAATAATTTCTGCAAAAAAGTAATTTAAATGAATGTTGAGATTGAAATCTACCTTCCAAATAAGACAAAGTTTTCTCAATCACCTTCATTTTTGCCACTGTTGCCTGATGTCTGTGATCACAGCTGTTCTTGCAGTGACCATCATGTCTTTCTTCTGGGAGTATATTACCCAGTTTAGATGATAAAGTGCAATTTGAGTAGTGATTGTCTGATATTTTCAAGCATGTCGCATGTTCTTAAGTAGTTGTTTAGCCTCAGTTCGGTTTTGATCCAGAAGGTCTATGATCAAAGATGCCCTAGTAATTTGAGCAGCTGTGAATAGAAAACCTCTCTAGCTTGTATCACAACCAAAATAGGAAACGGATATTTAGTTATTTGATATTGGGAAATTTATTTCTCTCTTTCTATGTTACCTTCATCAAGAGAAAAAATATATATGAAAATTTTGGTACACTCGGTAACAATTCAACCTAAATATTTTAACATTTCAAAGTATTCCAGGAATTGACACTGCCTTTCATCACATCGCTATCCATGAATGAGATAATTGTTTTCTACTGCACTCAAGTCGTCCTTAGTCAAGTTATAAACTCTTCACAGTTTTTCTGTCATCGCCGAGATGGGAGGAAGGAATAATGTCCATGACCGTCATATGCACCCCTAAGTTACTGTGAGTGATACGGTTTATGCTCAACTTCAACATCTGTAAGTCAATACCCATAGTAAAAACAAAATGGGCTGGGATTGAGGAGGAAAAGCTGTGGAAAGTGGTTACTATGGAGTCAGAGACTATAGTTAACGAGAGATAAGTATTTTGTATAGGTCTGGAGGAGAGGTGATACACAGAATCGTCGCCCTTAGTAGTAATCTATTTTGGGTTTTGATTTTTGTAGAGATTCAGTAACTGATCGAAGGCAAAGTATATTCTGCTTCTGTAAAGCAAATCTAGTTTGGTGTTATTCAGACATAGCTATATCCTGTAAAAGGCCATGAAAAAAGTTTTAGAGGCCTAGAATTTGTATTGACTTTGAGAAATTACATAGTGTCACCGCTTGAGACTAATGCAATTTAGAATATGATGAAAAATAGAATATATAGAAATGGTTTACTACTAGTTCCTTTTAGTCTTTGGGGATTTAAGCACTAAAAATTAACGTAACTTATAAATATATTGATCGTAAGGACGGTAGGGTGACTTGTGATATTTAGGTTAGTCCTTTTACCTTCTAAGTTTAATTGCTGACAGGTTCGACTTGGCTTTTAATTTCTCATAGTTAATAAAGTACTACTCAAACAAAGACGACGATCTAATCGACTTATAGGCTTCTCAAATGTCATTAACTCTGCGATTGTATTTGTGAGCTGTGTTAGTGAACGTTGCCGAACTAATAGCTTTTATGTACAGTTTTGTGGAATGATCTAGGAAAATGTATTTGCCCAGGTAGATAGTAAAACAAATTGGTAAGATAAACACCTTTCACTCGCTAGGTCTGTAGCCAGTAAAATACTTAACAAATTAGACTATCATGTTCAATCAAAAGAAATTAATTAGTTCCATATGCAATTATTAAATTTTTTTCCCAATTTATTGTGTGGTGCGACAGTCTTTGGCGAAAATGATCCGCAGTTCGGATCACAAACGAAATTACATCCAGTAACTATATTAGTATTAATATATTTAATACAGGAAACATTAATAAATTAACTAGAATAAAAAAAAAGCAACATTGACAAATATATAATTTTCATTTCTTTCATTTCCAGTTTTCACTTTGTTTTCCCTATTCCCAACATTTGAATAAGTTAGCAAAAACTTACCTCACATTTCTCATGCGGATGACATTTCTGAAATATTCAGCAACGATTGCTTATTCTTTCGCGAAGTCTGCCAGCAGAACAATTACTCAATGCTATTTATTGCTTTAAATCGATTAATGTGTCTTACTTTTAGAAATTTTATTTTGCTATTTTCCTCCATTTCTAATTTACACTTGCAGCTTTTATAATTTTCCATTGAAATGGAAACTCATGTCAGGTTATGAAGCACGAAACCTATCACAAGTAAAATGACCTTACTTAATCTTTATTGATAAATTCTGCCATATCTCCCACTGCTTCTATTTTTACCGGCTTTGGCCAAAAATTACTAATATCTAATGTCAGCAAAGATTTTGTGTAAATTGGAGAATCTAAACATGAATTGTTTTTAACATATTTATTCTAAGTGTAAATTATCTTTTATTTCACACTAGAATGAATGTAGATACATTAAATATAGAACTCAGATATGAATAACTTTCATCGTAACTTCACTATTATAAGCAAACGAGAGAGGATCTATGTAGCCATTCAACCAAAGACAAATGGCAACAAAATCTCTATGAAATCACATCTATCTTAACAAACGCTCAAGTGTATGCGCACACTATCAATTCTGGTGTGTTTCTAAGTTCAGATATGTCTCGAAACTCGTCTTTTCGTACACTATAAGCTTATTGTCCCCTCGCACATACGACGTGCTTTGTAGATCACGTAAATTCTTGTTTCCCTCTAATTTTTCCACACACAAGCGTCGTTTACTCGTCACCTACAGACCTAAGCAATTACTTTTTATCTTGAACAGGCATCTTGAAAGTATCCTCATCGCAAAGTAATGCCTTCCAAAAATACAAAGATACTGTTTGCATCAAATATAATTCTTTGTGGTCTTGAACAACATGTAATTAAACATCACATACTCACAATTTCTGATCACTAGAATATTGCTTTCATATGTGGGGTCGTAGTTGCTGCTACTATATAGACACAAGTACCCCAAAATAGAAAAGACACAATATGCACGTGTGTATGTATGTGTATGTATGTATGTGTATGTATGTGTGTGTGTACACAACATGAACACACACATATATTTATGATAAATAATTTCAAATAGAAAACAACTCAATGCAAAAAATTAATAAATAAATAAAATGTAGATTCTAATAATTTCATGCTGGATTAATTACCGGTTCTATTTCTACTGTTAGTTCCATTGTCTCATCAGATCACTTGATAATGATAATAATTTACCTGCATTCACTGAATATTGAAATAATATATATTATTTCAACATTGACAGCCGGGAGGTAGATTGCCAGGTGATCTGAAGAACTTGATAGTTATATTGTAAACGATTGTTGAGCCACACGGTTCCGGGTTCACGTTTGCAGCGTAACACTTTGAGAAACTGAGAAACCCAACGGGCTACTTATATGTGTGTGTGCATGTGCGTGTGTATGTATGCATGTATGTATGTATGTATGTATGTATTTATGCATGCATGTATGTATGTATGTATGTATCTATCTATCTATTTATCTATCTATATTTTAAATGATTAATACAGAAGCATATATTAGCACAACAATCGTTTCGGTTTCATTCTGCACTGTTCCCTATTAGGCGTGGGACGATGTAATGACACCAGATGCAACGCAATATGCAAAAGAGTCTTATCAGGTGACGTAAGATGCTTCAAAAGTTAGGTGATTTAAATTTAATTTTCGCTTCAAGTTATATTCTGATGGTGAGGTTCCAGCAGTTCAGACACATTTGATAAGGTGAAGAAGATGTGGTCAGGAAGAAATTAAAAGAATAAAAACACAAAGTATCTAATATAAATAGGGGTGGGGTGTTTATAATAGTGATCGAGAAGTCATTGCTAAAAAATAAAGAATAAAAATTATAAAGAATCTAGTGTAAATGGAGGGTGTGTGTGGAGGGGGTGCTTACGACATTAGATTGCACGGATTTAGCATGCGTTAGTGTTCGATGGCTGGCTAAAGCGGTTAAGCGCAACGACATAGTTAGGAATTTCAGCAGGAATTTTAGTGAGGATGTTATTCCAGTCTGTAGACTTTGTGACTTACACACACATATACGTATAAGTGTGTGCGGACGCCAGTATACGTTCACGTACACATGCGCCCGCACACCCGCATCACACACACACATATCGTTAGGCATCGGTCATCCTGCCAATAGGTACACACATTTACTCACTCACATACCCACGGACATACGCACCCCAGTAAACGCACTCGCGCAAACCAGCTCACGAACAAATACGCATTCCTCTATATTTACACGTACCCCCCCCCCCCCCACCACACACACACACAGGTACACCAGTAGGAATGCGCGCACACATATACGCACACATATACGTACACATATACACCTACATATACACAAACATAAACCCAAACACGCACGCACTTATATCCACACATGCATACACTCACATATACACAAACCAATATATATGTAAGTACGTACATACACTCACGTATACTTGTACATATATATGCATATATACGTACATGCAAATATATCTACCCTACATGCACATGCACCACACACACACGCACATATATATTCATCTGTATATACTCATCTGTATACAGAGAGTGTATATATATAAACCCGGACCTATATAGAGTACATGCGTGCATGCCATTCAGCTCATGTACGTGTACGCATCACGTATATTTACACTTACCCGACGCCTTCACGCATCGAGATAGGTACGGCCATTCGCATTCGCGCACGCATATATATATACGCACTTACATACATATACACATACATATTTACATACACGTACTACGCGCATGGACATACATCATTTGTTTATAGCGTTCATTCCTATATATATATATATATATATATATATATATATATATATGTATATATATATATAAGCACATATTTATAAAGTGTATGTATATACACAGATATGTATGTACACATACACAGACACAGACACACACACACACACACACATGTATATATATATCGCTCGCTCTTTTTGAGTCATTAGTCTGAGGCCATGCTGTTGTGACTCTACAATAGGGCAGACTGCTTCTATTGCGGAAGAATCTGACATAATATCAGTGACGTCTTCCGCATACTCCAACATGACCTTCCCTGGTCCCAGTTCGAAAGAAATGCGCTCATCCTACAACTGTTCCAACTCCTGTAGCAGTGGTTAGAGGGATGACATGTACAAAATGGACGGGAGTGATTTGTTCTGTCAGACTGAACGACAGATGAAAAATGCTTCCTAGAGTTGTCCACGCGACTGAGCTTTACAGTAACCCGCTCTCCGTAAACAGAACTGAAACCGATTACCTTTTGGATGTCTTCCAAATAACGCTTGTCGATCTTACCGAAATGTTTCGGATATCCACAAACCTAGCTTAATTAGCAACCCTCTCTGTACTGTTTTGCATGAATTGAAAGTTGTCAGGAACGAACCTCTTCCTGATTACGCACGTTTGCGCTTCCTAGATCAGACCATCGATGACAAGTACAAACCCTTTCGCTAATATTTTGATGAAAATCATAAATTCCTTGCCCAGCAGAGTTGGGATCAACAGTTGTCTACAACATTCTGTTTTTCAGCATGCTTTCTCGGTAAATTTAGTTCTTCACGGCTCACAACAGTAGGGCATTAGTCAATAATTCGCCAAGCAAATTCAAGTTCGTGTTATCAGCCTTTAGCAATATCATACGTCTTGTGACTAGAGCTGCTGCAGGCTATCAAGGTAGGAATTAAAATCCACTACTGTCTCCGGCTTACCTACCGCCTCGAACAGTCGAATTAACTGTTGAAAAACTGCACACATGCTCAGAGTCGAGTAGCTCACATCTTTCATCGTCCTACAGCTGCTCCTGCTGGTCATTGCTTAACTAAATTTTCCCTGTAGTCTCTGCGTGCTGGTAAGGACAAGTACATCTAGTACCTGGGTCCCTCTCTTTGGTCTTATCTAAATCAACCGGACAGATCAATATTTTCATCCACTGGTTTGACAAGTATTCAAATTATCTAAAGACTGGATGTCTCGCTGTAGTTGGCACATTAGTGAAATCCAGTACGTCCTTGTCAGGCAGTTGGAAAATTCTGAGCAGGTTTTTGAGGATTTTATATCTTTTCTATGAGCTAGCAACATACAGTCCCTCCGTGCATCTAAACAATAGTGGAAATCACCTACTAGTTGTAGAGTTGTAATGATCGAGATGTCTCCAGAAAAACTTCCAAGCGCCGGAAGAAATTTGGCCGTCTTATTTCTGTCGGGGCATAGAGAGCCACTAATTTAAAAGCAATCCCTTCGCTGCCACTCACGTTCAGAGTCACTGACTTACCGTCCTTTTCAAAAAGATTGGCTATATTTCAAATCTAAGGATAACACAGAATAGCACTGCCGGAGAATATCACATATAGTCTGTCTATCTATCTAACTTCTGTTTATTTATCTATTTCCTTAAAATTACGCGGGAATGTAGTTTTTTTAACTTCTTGTTACGTAGGTCACCTTATTTACAAGGTGCATATTCAAGATAACTTTTGGAACATTTAGAGTAAGGACAAAAAAGTGGCTTCAAATTTTGGCACAAGGCCAACATTTTCGAGACTGAGAGCAAGTGAATTACATCGACCTCTCTGTTCAACTGGTACTTATTTTATTGAGCTTCGAAAGGAATGAAAAGTAATGTTGAACTTGGTGGAGTTTGAACGTAAAGAGGGACGAAAGGCCGAGAAGTATTTTGCCCAGGATGCTAACTATTCTGCCAGTTCGCCGCCTTATGAGTAAGAATAAAATATTAAAAGTTAAAGAAAAAACTATCACCTTTTCCTAACAAAGAGATTGATGTTTCGAATGTATTATACCTGCGTATGAAGAAGTGTGGTGCAGCATATTAGTAAATCATGGGAATTTAATAAGGAGGCTAACAAATGTGTCGTGTATACTCTGTTGTATAATGTTAATGTGTATGGCTGACGAAACACGACTTGAATGAGAAATCGGGCAGAAAAAGAATACGATGTAGTGTGAAAGAGAGACGAATGACGAATGCCTTGATAAAGACATATAATGCGTACGGAGGAGGAAAGTTGGGGAGAAAAGTTTCACGGGAAAAGAACCCGTGAAAAAGACCAGGAAAACACAAAATGCTTTGGAAGATAATCTCAGGATGATAAAAAGAAAAAAACATGAGAGATACGGCAAAGGATCGCAACAAGAAGTGAAATATTGTGCTGGAGCAGACAGACACGTGAAAATTTACATAATTATGGGGGGGGGGAGTAGACGTACTAAAAGTGTAGATGATGATGATGATGATGATCAAAGAGAACATGAAGACAAGGAGGAATATGGCTACCATGATGATGATGATGATAACAATGATATATTGTGTGTATGTATGAACGCACATGTATAAATGATGATGACGAGGAGGAGGAGGAAGAGTAGGAGGAGGGCAGGATGGTGATGATAATGATGCTGTTGATGATGATGATTGTGTTGATAATGATGATGATAACGACGACGACGATGATGATAATGATAAATTGCACGCATAGGTTTGCACGCGTGTATATGAAGTATCGTTTATACATACATACACGCACAGAAAAAAAATGATTAAAAAAAAAACACAAGTACAATTTATTGATTCACAGTAGAACGATTATTGCTTAGTCATTAGAGTATGTTGGTACACAGTTTGAAGAAGTTTGTACACATAAACACATATACACATTCACAGATATACGTGTATGTAAGTATGTATGTATGTATGTATGTATGCATGTATGTATGCATGTATGTAAGTATGTATGTAAGTATGTATGTGTATTAAAGCATTAAATTCTCTCCTCTGTGTAAGCATATGCGTGCCTATGATTATGTTCGTTTGAACAGCTCTTGCCTATTAACAAGAAATCTTGCCACGAAACCCGAGTACTTGCGCAGGAGAAACAGTATCTGTTTTAATAATTTTTGCATCACTGCACTTTATTTAGGTATTTTCAGTTACATCTGCTTTTCTACATCATCTCAGTTCACTTGAGGCTAGCTCGAAGTAACGGGATTTTAGGATGCCTCCCTTCAATTTATATTAGTAAAGTGTAGCTAATGGTCATTTGGTTCAAACAACTTAAGCTAATCCCAGTATTTTTACTCTAGAGATGATCTGAGTATTTGAAGACAAACTACTCTTCACTTTGCAAATGTCTTTTCTCATTAATTCCGAGTAATTGCAACTTGGAGATTCTTCAAGAGATACATCTATCGATTGACTGTATTGATTGATTTTATATATAAGCACCAATTTGAGACAGAAAAGTCCAACAAACTTTCAAAGAAGACTTGAACCATGTCTGTTACATTAAATCGTACAAAATAATAAATAATATATAAATAAAATTACTTTAGCGTACATAATTTAATAAAATAAAATAAGGGGTGTTCTATATTTTAATCGGTAATAGTCACCTACCATACAATAAATGCAGGGTTCGAGTCACCCATATTGACATGTTTATATATATATATATATATATATATATATATATATATATATATATATATATATATTTGTTTCAAATTTTGGCAAAAGCCAGCAATTTTAGGGAGGGGGTTAAGTCTATTGCATCGACCCCAGTATTCAACTGGTATTTATTTTAACAACTCTGAAAGGGTGAAATACAAGGTCGACCTCGATGACCTTTAACAACGTAAAGGTGGACGAAATGCCGCTAAGCATTTTGTACCGGCGTGCTAACGATTCTTCCTGCACACATACATCAAATATTGTTTACAGTATTATCTAATCAGTGCGACGAAGTTGCAGACTACTTAGGAGATCAGTTAAAGTGTCTTCTAGTAAATATTTCGACACTTTCTGCTTGCTGTTGGCAAAGCCTGCGACGACACTGTTGTGAAGCTGTTTTGATCTGGTCTTTGCTCTGGAAAATATCAGT
>NW_028315286.1:110658-128158 GCF_046866305.1 Octopus bimaculoides
TCCACATAGTCAGCTACACGGATCACAAACTTGTGACGTGTACGCTAGACTTAGATAAGGCACATAGGCAGGGTCCCGGTTACTGGAAACTAAACGCGTCTTTCCCGTCGAGACAGGTTTTCAGAGACCGGATTAGCACGTTAGTAAAGAGGGCTTTGACGGGAGCCATCGTCAACAACAAATGGTGGTTTGCCCTCAAGAGAGCAGTAAGGGCGGAAGCAATAAGGTATAGCAGGGCACTAGCTGTAGAGAGGAACAGAGTAGAGGGGTAGCTAGTGATAAAGTTAGAAGAGGCATTGCGAAGTGGCATCGCATCCGACGTTTTAGCGGCGAGGTTGGCCCTCGACCAACACTTCAATGCTAAACACGAAGGGTGTGCTGTCAGGGCAAGGATGCGTGCTCTGAGGAATGAAGGTGTTGGAGCCGCACGAGAGGCTCGGGTGGCGGAGGCGCAGCGGGGTAACAGAGCCACCATTCGGTCTCTGGTAGACGAACAGGGGCGCGAATTGCTCGAGCCCAGCAAGATGTGCGAGGTGTTTAAGCGGCATTTTGCCCGACTGTTCGGGAGGAGTGGCGAGCGAGAAGGCAGGGTGGACTTTAGTGCCTACCTGCATAGCTTGCCACGACTCTCGGCAAGAGAGGCGGAGTGCTGTGAAGGGGTCATCACGGTGGAGGAGGTGAGGGACGCGATGGCGGGTTGCTCGACGGACAAATCTCCGGGTTTGGATGGTCTGCCCTACGAGCTTTACAACTGTATGCCAGACTTGTTTGGAGACGTCCTGGCGGCCGTGTACTGCAACTGGCAACAGAACGGGAGCATTCCCGGTTTTGTGAGTCGAGGAGCGGTAACGCTGCTGAAGAAAGATCCAAACAAGGGGGACGCCATAGATAACTTTAGGCCCATCACTCTGCTCAATGCAGACTTGAGAATTTTGGCCAAGGTGTTAGCCAAGCGGTTGGCGCTTGCCATCGAGAAACTGGTCGGCACGGAGCAGACGTGCGCCGTGCCGGGCCGGAGCATCCATGACAACCTCCATCTGATGCGCTACATCATAGCGAGGGTAGTTAAGGAACCTGGCATGGGTGGGGCCCTGATCAATTTGGATCAATCCAAAGCTTTCGATAGGGTAGACCATCGATACTTGGAGGCCGTCCTCGAAGCGGCCGGCTTCGGTCCCGTTTTCCGCGGCTGGATGGCTGCCTTGTACACAGGCATCCGTTCGGTTGTTCGCGTCAATGGACGTCTATCGGGATCCTTCGACATTGCACGTTCGGTTCGTCAGGGATGCCCCCTGTCGACGCTCCTGTACGTATTGACTCTCGAGCCACTACTGCGGAAGCTGGCGACGCTGAGGGGCATCCCACGAGAACTGGGGTGTGGGACGAGCATGTCGGCATACGCGGACGACGTCACCGTCATAGCGTCTAGCCACGAGCACATCGAGCTTGTCGGCGAGACGCTGAAAGACTACGAAGCGGTGACGGGAGCGAAAATCAACCGGGATAAGTCGGTGGGTTTGCTGCTCGGCACCTGGAGAAGCAAGCCCATACCGTCCGGCAGCGCCTCAGTAGTGGGACGCTGGACGGACGGTCCGGTCAAGTTGCTCGGAGTCTGGTTCGGTCCGGACCTGCAAACGGAGAAGAACTGGGACGAGATAACGAGTAGGGTGGCCACTCTCTGCCGGCAATGGTCCGAGAGGAAGCTGTCCCTAAAAGGTCGGGTGGAGGTGGCGAACGCGTACATCGCGTCCGTCATCGAATACCGCCTAACCGTCGTGCCTTGTCCCGATCACGCCATCACCGAAATGGAGCGCATCCTCTTCCGCTTTTTGTGGAAAGGAAGCGTTGCGATGGTGAGGCGATCCGTTTGTTGCCAACACCCGCTGAAAGGAGGGCTGGGCATGCCGTGGTTGATGATGCGCAGACATGCGCTGAGACTGCGACATCTCCGGCTCTACGTAGACGACGGTGAGCAGGTGTGGTCGCCGTTTGTGCGACGCGCTTTCCCGTAGCTCGTCTCCATGACCGAGCTGCAGTCGTGGATCAAAAAGAGGCCGAGGAATGGCGAATGGCACCGTGAGTGTCGCGTTGCTCTGCAACAACTTTGCCGTCCCGGGTCGACCTTGAGCGGCTGCATCACAACGAAGTCATTCTATAGGGGATTAGTGGAGGGCAGGTACGACGACGATCTCGGGGCGAACCTGGGCGTCGACGAGGAATACCTGACCCGCCTGTTCAGGACGACTTTCGGGCCGGGACCTATGGACAACTTCCAGAGATCCCTGGCCTGGCAGTGCTACCGAGAAGCGCTACCCGTTCGGGATAAGCTCTATAGACACGGCTCGCGAAATGCGGGGCCGACCTGCCCGAGATGCGGTCAGAGCGACGAAACCGTTCTGCACGCACTCGTGCAGTGTCCAACCATTTCGGAGCTGTGGGCTTATGTCGAACGACTGCTGTCACGTGTGGGACGAGTCGGTTTATCAACCGAGTCTATCGTCAATATCGTCACGCCTCCTTCCTTTAAACGGGAAGGAAGAGCTGTATTTATCGTGCTTGTGGCTATGGCCAAAGAATGCATCTGGTGGACGCGTCTGAAAGGATTAGAGACAAACACTTTCCTCTCTGGTCAATCTCTCATCAACTTTTTCAAGTATCACTTGAAAAGGAAAGTGAGAGTAGAGAGGCAAGTGTTGTCTAACAAATGTTTCGAAAAAAGATGGATACATGTAGCAAGAATGGCACGTATAAATGACGAAGCCACCTTGACCATGATTCTATAAAGCGTTTAAAATTTTGGAAACAGAGAGTTACTTACGTTTCTTGCATAAATAAAAGAAATTTTATTTAACAAATTGTGACACTAAGGACCGAGGTTACCGTGGTCTTTTCCGTAGGTTTTTCTTTCCACGGATAACCTCCCCATTTATTGGGAATTTTCTGTATTATTTCGTATTTTTTGTAAATACCCCAAACGTTTTGCGATGTATTTTTTTTCATCGTTGTCCCCACTTTTGTCTTTTTTTCTGCTTTGTTTTCGCCCCCCTCGAAAAGGAAAACTCTACATTTGTATTTTGTCCCTTCTATGTTGAGCCCTGTGTGGCTAATAAAGAAACATATCTATCTATCTATCTATCTATCTATCTATCTATCTATCTATCTATCTAAACACTGCTGTGTTTCTTTCAACTTTTTTCTAAAAGCCTAACGAATTTGACCAGCATGATGTACTGCTGCCGGTTCTCCCTCTCCCCCCCTATTGTATTCTATCTCTCTCTCTCTCTCTCTCTCTCTCTCTCTCTCTCTGAATCACCACTTCTTCCACCATTTCCTCTTCGACTCGCGCGCGAACCCAAACATATAACCAGCTCGCTTTCCAACTCCACCACCATTTCGTATTGGAATCTCTATGCTAATAGAACCCACGACGAAGCTCACCAAGACATGAACAATAGCTAAGTCATTCCTATTTTTCATATATTATCCCTTCTGATGCGCTCCCCATCCACCACCCCACTTCGTTCTATCTAACTATACATTTATGTCTTGAATTCATGATTATTTATGTATTTTTTCTCTATCTCACGCGATCTATCGTCTTCGCATCTACTTGCTGAAGTTTTTGCTCCTTAGCCCAAACCTGACTGAAATTTGTCTCTAACTCCCTTTAACTCTCATTTCTGTTACCGATTTAAACATTTAATCTCACGTTTAAACACTGCTGTGTTTCTTTCAACTTTTTCTAAAAACCTAACGAATTTGACCAGCATGATGTACTGCTGCCGGTTCTCCCTCTCCCTCTCTATTGTATTCTATCTCTCTCTCGAATCACCACTTCTTCCACCATTTCCTCTTCGACTCGCGCGCGAACCCAAACATATAACCAGCTCGCTTTCCAACTCCACCACCGTTTCGTATTGGAATCTCTATGCTACTAGAACCCACGACGAAGCTCCATTAGCCCGCGGTACGCCCCCTCCACCAGTACCGGAAGTCTTTTTAGATCATCTTCCGCGAACACTGCCTGTGACCTTATACCCCCCTCTTATCGACCTTATAGCGCATAAAGATTGGGTAGTATATGAAGGTTGTAGGTATTGTTTTTGTTTATGAACTCTGCCAAATGCAAGCTTTCTTTTCAGGTTCACGACACTGCTTACCCCCATCCCAGGGTCACACGGGCCCACTCCTCTGACACCCACTCCTCTCACACTGTCAGGATTGGCACTCTCAACGTCGGCACGCTGAAAGGTAGGTCTGGTGAGATTGTTGAGATGCTTGAACGGCGACGCGTAGATCTGTGCTGCATCCAAGAAGTAAGATGGAGAGGAGGTTCTGCGAGGTTCCTCACAGGCAAAGAACACAGGTACAAGTTTTTCTGGGCAGGGAACACTGATGGAGTCGGGGGCGTAGGAATACTTCTCGCAGAGAAATGGGTTGATAAGGTAATCGAGGTAGTTAGAGTATGTGACAGAGTACTTAAGATTAGACTAGTGCTTCATCATAGGCTAGCTACTGTCATCTCAGCCTATGCCCCTCAACCGGGGCTCCCGGATGGGCTGAAAGACCAATTCTATGACACCCTCTTGCAAACTACCTCGTCGACAAGAGACAGAGACCTTCTCTTTGTGGCTGGTGACTTCAATGGTCATGTCGGACGTCGTGCTGGAGGCTTCCATGGCATACATGGAGGCTATGGCTTCGGTTCCCGCAACGAGGAGGTAACCAGACTGCTGGAGTTCTGTGATGCACCCGATCTTATGGTTTGCAATACCAACTTCAGGAAACTTGCCTGTCACCTAGTCACCTACCAATCCGGCAGACACTTTAGCCAAATCGACTACATCCTCGCCAGAACTAGAGAAAGAGGGAGGCTTATAAATGCCAAAACCTTCCCTGGCGAAGAATGTACACCCCAACACAGATTAGTAGTTAGCGACTTCGAGATCAAGGCAATATGGGTGCCCAGAAGTAGACTGGCCTGGGGGAGAAGGGTATGGAAACTTAAAGACCCTGCAAATGGACAGAGATTTAGAGACAAGTTACTTGAAGCATTTGACGAAATAGAAGGGGATATAGCACCATACAACGTGGAAGACAATTGGAGATTTCTGCGGAACAACCTGTTGAGAGCCACAGACCAGATCTGTGGCTGGTGTAAAGTCCCCTCTCGACCCAGAGTAACGTGGTGGTGAAACAAGGATGTAGACGGGGCTATTAGACAAAAGAAACAGGCTTGGAAGGACTGGAAGAACGGTGGTAGCAGGGAATTGTACCAATCTGCCAGAAGGGAAGCTAGGCGACAGGTTTATTTAGCCAGAGGGGAAGCAGATAAGAAAAGATTTGCCAATGTTCTGCGCCGTGAGGACCAAAGACTCGAGGTATTTCGTGTTGCAAGACAGTGTAGGAGAGAGAATAGTGATGTTGTAGGAGAGAAATGTGTTCGCATGGATGATGGTACGCTTGCACTAAATGAGGCTGCAAAGAAAGAGGTCTGGAGATGCCACTACGATAGATTGCTTAATAAAGAGAATGAATGGGAGAAAGAGAGCCTGCCGTATGTCGACCCAACAGAGGGACCAGCTATCCGAGTTGACAGTACCAGGGTAGATAAAGCAATTAAGAGTATGAAGACAGAGATGCTCAAAATATCTGGCAGTGTTGGCTACAGCCTAGTCACCCGTATTACGAACCAGGTGATACACGAAGGAGTCATACCCAATGACTGGTGTAGCAGTACCATAGTAAACTGCTACAAAGGTAAAGGTGACGTTTTAGATACTAATAATTACAGAGGCATCAAGCTGTTAGATCAGGTTATGAAAGTTATGGAGAGGGTCATAGCCCAACTAATTAGGGAGCAAATCAATTTAGATGAGATGCAGTTTGGATTCGTGCCAGGTAAAAGCACCACTGATGCCATATTTCTAGTGAGACAGCTGCAGGAGAAATATATAGCCAAGGATAAACCTCTGTACCTGGCCTTCGTTGACATGGAGAAAGCCTTTGACAGGGTCCCCCGATCCCTTATCTGGTGGTCAATGAGGAAACTTGGGATAGAAGAATGGTTAGTGAGAGCTGTGCGAGCCATGTACAGAGATGCTGTCAGTAAGGTGAAGGTTGGAAATGAGTACAGTAATGAATTCCGGGTAGAGGTAGGGGTCCACCAAGGTTCCGTCCTCAGCCCCCTCCTATTTATCATAGTCCTCCAGGCGATCACAGAGGAATTCAAGACAGGTTGCCCCTTTGAGCTCCTCTATGCTGATGACTTTGCACTAATTGCGCAGTCACTATCAGAACTAGAGGAGAAGTTTAAGGTGTGGAAGCAAGGACTAGAATCGAAGGGCCTTAGAGTCAACCTAGCAAAAACCAAAATCCTAATAAGTAGGAAGGTAGATAAAACACAAACCCCTTCAGGTAGATGGCCCTGCTCAGTATGCAGTAAAGGTGTAGGTAGTAACTCTATAAGTTGTACCCGGTGCAGCAATATCAAAGGCAGATTAATTAGAAAGTTAGTTTTTGTATGTGGCAGATGTTCAGGTGCAATAAACACTGTAAACAAACAGGAAACAACTTCTATCTCATTCCAGGGAGAAAAACTAGAGGTAGTCGATAGCTTCCGCTATCTGGGCGACCAAGTTAGTAGTGGGGGTGGGTGCGCTGAAAGTGTAGCTGCTAGAATAAGAATAGCCTGGGCCAAGTTTTGATAGCTCTTACCTCTGCTGGCGACAAAGGGACTCTCACTCAGGGTAAAAGGCAGACTGTATGACGCATGTGTACGAACAGCCATGCTACATGGCAGTGAAACATGGGCTGTAACTGCTGAGGACATGCGTAAGCTCGCAAGGAATGAAGCCAGTATGCTCCGCTGGATGTGTAATGTAAATGTGCATACCCGTCAGAGTGTAAGTATCTTGAGAGAAAAGCTGAACATTAGAAGCATCAGTTGTGGTGTGCAAGAGAGACGATTGCGCTGGTTTGGACATGTGGTGAGAATGAATGAGGATAGCTGCGTGAAAAAGTGCCACTCCCTAACAGTTGAGGGAACCCGTGGAAGAGGTAGGCCCAGGAAGACCTGGGCTGAGGTGGTGAGGCAAGACCTTCGAACATTGGGCCTCACCGAGGCGATGACTACTGACCGAGACCTTTGGAAATGTGCTGTGCGTGAGAAGGCCCGGCAAGCCAAGTGAGATCGTTGCCAGTGCCCCTGGACTGGCTCTTGTGCGGGTGGCACATAAGATGTACCATCCTGAGCGTGACCGTTGCCAGTACCGCCTGACTGGCCTTGTAGGGTTTTCGAGCGAGATCGTTGCCAGTGCCCCTGGACTGGCTCTTGTGCGGGTGGCACATAAAAGACACCATTTCGAGCGTGGCCGTTTTCGTGCGGGTGACACGTAAAAGCACCCACTACACTCTCTTAGTGGTTGGCGTTAGGAAGGGCATTCAGCTGTAGAAACTCTTCCAAATTAGATTGGAGCCTGGTGTAGCCATCCGGTTGCACCAGTCCTCAGTCAAATCGTCCAACCCATGCTAGCATGGAAAGCGGACGTTAAACGATGATGATGATGATGATGATATATATATATAAACATGCATCCATACACACATATATACATATACCTGAACATATACATTTGTATAGTATATATATGTATATATGCATGTAAACACATTTAAGGTTTAAAATGGCTGTCTACATATGCATAGATGTAATGAACATTAACTGGATTAAGGTATCACCACAAGCGTAGAGTTTGATATTTCTTATTTTCTTATAGACTGAATAAACTTCAAAGTTTATTCAAGTTATATACTCAGTGAGACCTCGAATAAAATTAACAGATATTGTAACTTTAACTATATTATCGAATTTGTGCTAACCTTTAAAGGCAGTAAGGTGTGATCCGAGTTGAATTTGGCTGCTTTTTCTAGCCATTCAGTTGACTGCCGAGAGACTTTTTTCCGAGGAAACGCCTGAACAGAAAATTTGATGTTATTACATGTAGGTGTTCGGATATTCGCTGGAGTTGTTTATTTGTAAGAAAATACTATTTGTAAATACTATTCTGTACATTCTATCAAAATCAATTTATAAGAGAATCCAAATTCCTTTCCTAATAATTATATATTCCCTTCATAAAAGTTCATTAGATAAAGTAATAATCTAACTAACCTGATTCTAAAAATATCAGATTTATTTGTCTCTGGAAGGCATTTTTGGCCATTTTGCGATTCCGTTACTAATTTATTGACTGCCATCTTGATATTCTATTATTAATTTATTGAATTATAATTATGGTCAGGTGAACAAAATAAACGACTGATATTGTCAAGCTCCTTTTATGAAAATAAGTTGTGAATCTCAAGTTTCCCCAAAATAGAAAAGCAAATGAAGAATGCGGGAGAGTAAAAATAAGTAAAGCAATACAGCATACATTGTTTACTGTATAAATTTGACAACAAACCATTCACTGGTAATATCGTATCCAATCACCACTGCTGCATTTAAATCTCAATAACTACAATAACCAAGAATTATTCATTGTAAATAAGTTACTTCAAACAGGTATAGATTGATCGCTAGCCACTAAACCTTTTTTTATTTCCTCTCTCTGCTTATTTCTGTGTCTCTTTCTGTCGAAGAGCGTAGGCTCGAAACGTAAAAGACTTTCTCACCTTCCCAAGCGTTAAACTAATACATCTGTTTGTTGTTTATACACCCATCTTTGTCTTTTGTTTTGCTTTTTTGTAAATTCCAACTATAGATTACCACTGTGACACAATGGGACACTGTAAAATTTACTATGAAGAGGTTAACAAGGAGAAATGTATAAGGGGGGGGGGTTAATAAACAACATATGGCTTTATCAAAGGAGAAAGCACAGCATTTATGAAAATTTTATCTGGTGCCTGAAAATGGGAGCAGAAAAGGAAATAAAACAGTACAGCTCATGGTTGCTACGGTAAGAAGCAAAACGTTAAAATACTTTGTTAACATCAAACAAAAGACTTGTTCAGAATATTTGCAACTGGTGGTAGTATGAAACCGAGAGTCGATGTGAGGCCTTACTTTATATAAACTTGGCAGGCTCTTATTAAAAACTTTGTACCAAGAAGTGTCAAGGAAATTGAAAGAATATATTTCATTTTAATTCCTTTGTGGTTCCTGTAGTTTATGATCCTAAAATTATTGTAGCTTGTTTAGCTATTTCCTAGATTAATGACCGTAGGCGGCGCAGCATTAGTATTTATGAAAAAATGGCTCTGATGATTTTTGTTTGGGACCTCAAATTGCGACGGAGTCGTAGAGGTACTGTTGTAATATATTTCACACCTATATTCTCTAGATGCCATTGCTGTGTGTCGGTAATAGGGTCTTCGCTAATGATTTGCCTGTTATTTTTATTTGTTTATCCTATTTTCTTAATATTATTTGACCGTTTCTAGTTTTTCGCCCTCCTTCAAAAACGGTCTTTGTTACCATTCCAGTTTTCTTTTCTACACAATTCAGTCATAAAGCCTGAACGATTCCTACTAACAGGGTATCATGCAAGCGGATTTGACTAGAAAGCATGTGACTGCAAGGTTAATCATTTAACCACACAACCATATTATAAAAGAAAAAAATATGCCACAATTTATAGGCTCTGGTGTAGCTGTGTGAAAAGAAGCTTCCTTCCCAATCATTCGGTTCTGGATTCAGTTCCACAGCGTTGCACCTTGGGAAAGTGTCTTCTACAATAGCTTCGAGCCGACCAAAACATTTTGAGTGGATTTGGTAGACGGAAACTGAAAGAAGCCCCTCATATATATATATAGATGTGTGAATGAGTGCATGTGTATGTCTAAGTGTGTGCGTGTGTTTGTCTCCCACTTACCCCACCACTTGTCAACCAGTGCTGATGTGTTTACAACCCCGTAAGTTAGCGGTTCGGTAAAAGAGACCAATAGAATAAGTACCAGGTTTTAAAGAAAAATAGGCATTGTGGTCGATAAACTCGACTAAAAATTCTTCAAGACGGTGCCCCAGCATGGCCGCAGTCTAATTACTGAAACAAGTAAAAGATAAGAAAATATTTATTTCCTACTTTACACACAGTGATTTTAATTAAGAAAGATTAATTTTGACGCAAAACTGCCGATGAAAATTCGCTGAAAGGACGACCTACTTCTAGATTACATCAAAAACAAAATTTATAGTTAAAAAGCAAAGACTGACCAGGTTACTCTCTTGAAGAGTAATTATTTGCGAATTGTAATTGAGAATATCATCAATTCTGTATTATCAATGCTATGAACTCTATATTGATATAAATGCTTTATTGTTAATATAATGAATGCATAGATCATTAAAAGAATTAAGTACAAAAAGATATGCAGTGAGAAAAAAAAATGTTAGTAAATAACTAATAATATTTTCCTTTTGCTGGCAAGAAGACTCGTATTCTGATCTTATCAGCAAATATACCCGCAACTCTACTTGACGGAGTAGTGATGAAAGGAACACTATGTAAATATACAAGATTGAACATTTGTTGGTATAGGAAAATAGTATTGTTTATAAAATATATATATACATAAATACAAATTTTAAAAGCACAATGTATTTGTAAAACAAACTAATGTAGCAAAGTTTATTTACTTAAGGTTGTAGAAGTAGGACACCGCTTTGGGAAGAAATTACTGAAACATTCAAGGACAATATTTTACGGTAAATGTTTAGTCAATTAAATTAAGTCTATTTCTTGACTGGAAACATTGTTCGTGAAATTTAAACTTAAAACATAATGACTAAAAAATTTTTTATTTACCAATCCTGACAAATTATTCCAACAATCATTATAAATAGTAATAATTTTTGCAACATAGCTGGGGAGTTGTAAAGTTTATTAAATTGATTCCAGTGCTTGGCTGGTTCTTATTTCATCGACGCAAAACGGATGAAAGAAAGATAAAATTGACATTAGTGAAATTGAGTGTTAGAACGTAAAGAAACATGGTTAAACATCGCAAAGCATTTTTTTCCTGCTTTTATACCAATTCTGCCAATATACTGCCGTCTATTTTTGCTTGTAGTAAATGCAGAATCTAATTAAAGACTGTTCCAGCAACGAAACATAAGCTTATTTAACACAAGAGACAACATTTAAGTGTGTGTGTGTGTGTGTGTGTGTGTGTGTGTGTGTGTGTGTGTGTGTGTGTGTGTGTACAAACCAATACTTATTATTTACATAAACCAAAACACATTTTTTTAATATAATTCAATTAAAACGTCCATGCAATATTTATTTTCTTACGACCTTCAAAACATTTTACCAACACATAAAGTAATGGAGCAGACAAATCGTCTTTCCATACAAATCTTTCGTAGTCAAAACTCTTCATTTTTATATACATATGTATTTTCGTTTTTCTTTTTTTTCTTTTTTTATTCAGTTCCGAAAAGAATTGTTTTCATTGTGAAAGACCCAGACAAGCTCAATGCTAGATAAATAAATAAACAAATAAACAAACAAATAAATGAATATAATTTACTTTCTTTGAGAGTGGAATCAATTCACATATATCATGGCAATATTGCATGTAAACCCCTGCTGATAAAAGGCAAAATCTTTTACCGCTAAAATTTCCCTCTATTGATAATCTAGTTGCCTGTATTTCAAACTGTTTCGGTCTCAGAGCAGATTCAATATACAGAGAGAGCAATAATAAAACTTCAATATCTTACCTTATGCAGGCATTACATACATACGTACGTACGTACATAATACATACATACATACATACATACATATATACACACATACATACATACATACATACATACATATATACACACATGTATACATACAATTTTACATACACACAAATATATATGTACATACGAATATACATGCATACGTGCTCACAAAACATATATACATATACATACATATATATAAACACACACACACGTATATATATGCGTATGCATGCGTGTGTTATGTGCGTATATGTACGTATTTTAAACTTATACATATACAAAAGCACATATATACATGTGTATTGTGCGTGTATATATATATATATATATATATATATATATATATATATGTATGTATGTTGTTTTAGACTAGGTACTTTTCAATAAATTCCATATTTATCTCTTTCTACAAGGAAAAGTATTGACAGTGATTTCGAAGTCTCAGCTTACCTTAATCAAACAATATATTTGTGTATAAGCATAGTATATGCATGCAAACCTAACACACACACACACACACACACACACACACACACACACACACACACAGAGGCATATATGTGTGTGTGTATTAATATGCCACTCATACACATTTTCAAGCTTGTATGTTTGTCTTTGATTATCTTTTATGTGTATGTATTCGTTATTATCTGTATGTGTGCATGGATGAGTCCTTGTCTGTATTTCTTACTGCATATTTTCAATAATAGAGAATCTTTTATTTCTACAAAGCCAGCTCAGTTACGTATTAATATAAGTCATATTTTCCTACCAGAATTAATCATTTTATATTTTTATTCATTGATATATGATCTTTCAACACAGGTTCTTATTGAGATAGATAGACATACAATAATGAATACATTCACTGTCAGGAATACCAAATTATTTACACTTGGAGGTATATGTTGAATCTGAGATGATCTTTTGCAGTAATCCCACATACATGACATAGTTAAAGCAAAATGCGCCACAAAGACTAGCATTTGTATGCAGAACCAGCAAATTCTTCATCCCTAATCACTTGGCGACTATTTAAAAAATCAAAATAGTTCTTACCTTAGAGTACTCTTTCCTTATCTTGAATTTTATGCTACTATCTACAGGGGGCAATTATGTAGAGGCCCTCTCGTTAACTTGAAAAGGTCCTTAGGAGCAGTATTCTTGTTGCTTTGGAGTGGAGGGGTGATAATTTTTCACTTAGCAAGTATGTATATATATATACATGGTAAGACAGATAAAATGGTAAAGGAAAACTTTAATGCAGTTTTGCTGAATATGTATAAAGTGGTGTAACTTATAACATGGGAACTGGATGTAAGTTGGCCAGCAATCATGAAAGATTTCTCTACGAGAATACCACTGACGGAGCCATAATGGTTGAAAAGACATGGGTAGGAAAACTTACCCGCGCAGATAAAGGTTGATGGAGGTTTCATGGAAAAAGATTAAGGGTACAGGAGCAGGTGATCCCGTAATTTGAGGATCCATACGCAGGCAGCCAAGCAAGAATGACTTCGTGTGTCGCAGATGTCCAGAAGTAGTGAGCCGACAAAGCAAATGTAAAATATATCATTTCAAATGATCGAAAGGCTCCCCTGAAGTATTTTACAGGTACTTTGACTGTTACTTGAGTGATTTAATTATCAGAGGAAGAAGGTGTTACAAAAGTATAGTTGCAAAAGTATAAAAGGGTAGGAAAAATGTTGAAGGAGTTATTACCTCTCCCAATGAAATGTAGATTATATGAAGTGCAACGTCGTATAGTTCTGAAATAAAGCATTAAAATAAGAAGATATGCACAGACTTCAAAATAATGAAGGGAATATATTCTACAAGATTTGTAATGTTTGTACTGATGTATCAAAACGCTCCTGAACTAGTCATAAAAAAACTTATTTATATAAGTTTTAAACATCATTTCCTTCCAAATAGTCACCTTGCGCAGCAATACACCTGTTCCAGCGTTCTTGATACTTTTGGAATCCGGCCAGAAAACGTTTTCCATAAGCGAGTCGACGACCTTCCACGTTTCACTTTGGATCTCTACAGCGGTGTTAAAATGGCTACCTTTGAGCTGCATTTCCCTTTTGGGGAAGGCCACAGGCACTAAATCTGGCGAATAGAATAGGTATGGTAGCGCTACCATGGTCTTTTTAGCGAGAAATTCACGACTTAGGCAAGCTCGATAACAGAGTACATCGTCGTCGTGAAGAATCCAATTCTTCGCGCCCCGTAGATCCAGTCTCTTTTGCCAAATGCTCTCTTTCAAACGCTTCAAAAACTTCGCAGTATAACTCTCGATTGACGGTCAGTCTCGGGGGGTGGGGTGGAGAATTCTCGATGCACAATATCGCGGATTTTGAAATAGAAATACTATGATAATATACTATGATAATGCTGCGTCTCTGCTGTGCCTTCTTCAGTCATGGAGATGAAGAGATCTTCCATTGTGACGGCTACTGTTTCGTCACAGGATTGTACCGCGGACCTAACTCTCATCACCGGTGATGATCCTTGACATGAAGGATGGGTCATCAGTGGCACACTGACAGAAATCTTGTTCTCTCTGCTCAGTGGTCAGCAGGCGGGGACAGAACTTGGCAGAGACACGCCGCATGTTCAATTTAGATGTTAGGATTACCTCAACGGAGCCATACGACAGACCAATAACATCTGCAATGTCGTTGATTCTCATACACAAGCTGATGACTTTTCTCCACATTTCCGTGGGTGATGCTCGTCGCAGGTCTTCCAGATATTCCATGCTCTTTCAGGGACGTTCTTACACTTTTGAAGCGTCTGTGCCACTCGAAAAATTGCGATAACAAAAACACACATTTCACACCTTGCGAAGTAACACAGTAATGTCACTTGGCACACTGCCTCTTGAGAGTCACTGATAACTGTCACTGCACATGCAACCGTGTGCTACCATCTGTTGGTTCGCTACATAACTAGTCCGGGAACTTTTGATGCCACCGTGTATGCATATGCGACACAGAGCAGATGAACTGAGCGAAAAATAGGATATGAGATAAATACAATGTTGTGTGTAAGAGTGGAGACTGAATTAGTACGGACATGTGAGGTAATGAAGTGACAAAGAATACAAATGAAAAGAAAACTTATGAAGATATTGGAAAAAGTATTGGATATTGATCACCGAAGGGAAATCCCCAAGAATAAATTACAAATAACAAAAAAGATATAAATACGCTATGCTGGTGAAGATCTGTCCAACCCATAAAAACATGATGAAAACTCAAAATAAAAAATAGCTTTTTTATTAATTTTTTTTTACAAATAATAATATCCATCTCGACTTATGTAGGCAGTATGAAGAGTTTCATGTGTAAAATTATATAAGATGAACGGAGATAAAATGTTTCCGAACCACGACTTTTGTTCGGCAGACCGTACACAAAGTGAGTTGCCAAGAAACTAACCTAAGAAACTATTCATAACCTGTTGGTGTTATTGCATCATAACTGCCAATTTCATATAAATGTACTTCAAAGCAATCACTAGATGGTAAACTGGACCTGAAATATTTACAAGATATATGTCCGCGGAAAGATAGAGTAGAATATTTTGAAAAATATATAGTGAGATCAGGAAAATCTGCTAATAAGAAGCAATCAATGAAGTGGAAACATGATCTTCTAGTGTTTTAGGAAGCACTTGCCAAAGTGGCAGCATTTAGTAAATATCTCTGATCTAATATTTATATTAGATATGGTTTAGAGAATAAGCTTTTTCCAGTTTTACCTAATCATCAACCATCTGTATTATTTTACTTATATTTCTGAGGAACTTCTACTTGATAATGTAGACTCGAAGAAAATCTGATAATGTATATGGGATTTTCTTTGATTTCTATGACAAAAGCTTCACAATTAGCTGAGCATTCTAATATTCAATTCAAATTTACGAGCAACAATTTCTGCGTCTTGTATTTTTGTATTTTGGAGTAATTTTGTTTCCTATTTTCCCTCCAAAGAAAACTAGGTTTAATGGAAAACAGCCACTAAGATAGCATCAGTTTGAAGATAAATTGATAATTTATTGTTGACTATGTTAATTAAAGGAACAAAAACTGCTAATAACTAATTTAAGATTCTTAAATGTTATCTTATTTCTATTTAAGAAGGAATTGTTTTTTATTTATATTTTGTCCTGGTCAACATTTTGGTGATTGTGAGCGTGGAAACTTTCTTGGCATATTGTGTTTCTCAGCAAATACAACCCACTTTCAGTAGAGCATGAAACTAATCAAATGAAAGTCACCAAGCAGTTCGAGTCCATTATTTCTATAAGTATAACTAGTAGAATCGTTAACACGCCAGGAAAAATGCATTGCTGCATATTGGCTGTCTTTACAATCTAATTTCAAATTCTGCCGGTGGTCGACTTTGCCTTTCTCCCTTTCGGAGTCGATAAAATAAGAACCAGTTGTGTACTGGTGCCGATGTAATCGACTTGCACCCTCCCCAAAGTTATTGGCCTTGCGCCAAAATCTGATATCATTATTTTTATATGCATACCAAACTAATTCATTGAGCTCTGTAGAGAATTTTTGCAAATAAAAATCCTTGACGCGATTCAAAATGCTAAAGGAACAAAATATTATTCGATATATAAAAACTATGGTTAGTTCAATATTTCTAATTTCAAAATATGGTTAGTTTATTTAAGTTTGCAAGACTTCAACAAATGTAAAAAAAAATGTCTACAGTGGTCTATAAAGTATGAAAATATTGGAACAAAAACTTCAGATTTCTTTGCATGGAATGTCCATTTTAAGTACATATTTATAGCTTAATGCACTTAGTTATATTTACAGTTAAATGTGCTGACAATTATCCATAAATAAATCAGTTAATTAATGCATGCGATTGTAAATTTCATATTAACATGAATAGCATTAAAAGCCGGAAATGATATTTGACAAACTCGAGATCAAGCTTGACTAATTTTAAACTCATAGCAGAAAACATTGGAATTTCATCAAAATTTTCTGTCAGTTGTACATTACCAATTTTGCAAGATACCAATCGCCAACACAGAGTTTTGTCTTGTTTGCTATCATAAAACTTTTTATTGTGGTCTCGAATAAAGATCTGAGTGGCTGAATTTGATTTGTGCACGAAAGTTTCATTATCAGAGGGATAATGTCTGCTTTCAGCATTTGAACTAATCCAGCAACAGAATCACAAATGAACTTCGTTCTTAAATAAATGTAATTAATAAACTTAAATTGAATTGCAAGCAAAATTAATGCAGAATTATTGTAGGAGATTCTAACTTGGCGATTATCTGACTAAACTGCAAATTTTTATGTGTTTATTAGCTCTGTTGAATCTCAGGAAAGGAGTTTCAACGTGTTGAAACTGCATAGTCTTGTTAAGCATTCAGCAATAACGCTGGATTGGACATGTTACATGCGAACTAGATTTTACGTTCACTCAATAATTTTGCATCGTGAAAAGCTCGCAAGATATTTGTAAAATAAATATTTTCTTCTTTATTTTGAAGAAATAGGGAGAAATTTAGTGCAAAGTGAAATGAGAGAGAAAGAACGTAAACTTGCAATAAGTTACAACCAACATATTTATTCTTCTAGTTATATATCTATTATTCTAGTTATGCAGAAATTGCAAGAATAACAAGTCAGTAATCCAACATTTAAGTAAGAATGTGAAAACATTTTACAGTTCTATATTTAAGAGATGAGCAATTATGTACATTATTTAC
>NW_028315286.1:133158-155658 GCF_046866305.1 Octopus bimaculoides
AAATACAGGTATGCTCATTATTAGTTCGTCCGCCGTCATCGACGATGAGCAAGAGCATCACATGGCAGAAGACGGGGCACGGTAAATGGAGCTTTGGGCGATCAGTCCAATGCGTGCATGGAAGACTCTGCAACAAGTTGAGACTGAAGGCGGCGAGTTGGCTCCAGATTTGTGCAGTTCGTGTTATCATTGTGTTCCTGAAATTATGTTCTGTTCGTGAGAAGTTAAACTTTTGTCTGTGCAGTTTCGCCAGGCAAGGCGGTCTTTCGAATGTCTTTCCCAAGTGTCGGCGTTAATCTCAAAGTCTTTCAGTGAGGCTGAGTGTATCCTTGAAGCACTTTTTCTGTCCACCTTGCATGCGATCGACTTCCATGAGTTCCCTGTCAAACACTCCTTGTGTCAAGTATTCGAACAAGGTGGCCTGCCCAACTAATGAGCGCTCTTAGCAATGTGTAAATGCTTGGCATATCAGCTCGAGAGAGGACCTCCGTGTCTGGGACCTTGTCTTGCTTGGTGATTTTACAACGTTCTCAGTCATTAGCGTGGCTTTCGTAAACTGCCCAATTTCGAAGGCGTACAGTAGAGAAGGCGGCAAAGATGCTTGCTACAGATTCAACCTTTTGGTCAACCAAATGCCGCTCCTCTCCCACGTAGCCACCCAAATGCCGAGCTTCTCTTGGCGTTGCGTGCGACTTCACTATCAATTATTACAGATCAGGAATGCATGGGATATCTGGGTGGGCTTGTATCTCTGACGGTGGCACTCTTCGGAGTAAATCGTCCGTTAGGGTCCTCATCTAACACCCAGCTTTCATCGGTCATACCCGGGCAACAGCTTCCACAGGTCAATTAAAACATGGTGAGAGTAGCCGACCGCTCTCAAACTCTCAGTAAACTAGGGCTTATCTACGAATGTACGTGAAAACTGGACTCTGCGGACTGTGCGTAAGAAACCACTAGATTGGATCAATGAGCAGAAAGCCGGACCAGCAGGCATTGTAGAGGGTGAACAGGGCACAGTGTGACACGAAGGACACTGTTGCCATTCATTACATCCTGACCTATCTCAAGTCGTCTTCACTTCTTCCTTCTACAGGAATTAGAAAAGGACGAGAGAGTGGGGCAGATGATGTGGGGCAACTCTCCCTCACTTTAACCCATATCACACGCAAGTCAACACATCACACTATCCCCGACAAGAATGTCTAACAACGTGAAGCACCAGATCTAAAACTTTTACCAAATATATGAACATTTCAGCAAACATTTACTTCAATACTGGAACCCGTACTCACCACCACCACCACCACCACCACCTGCACAAGACCAAAGGCAACATTATACACACATACACAGGCGCACTCAACTCACACACACACGGAGAAATACATGCACACAGACATACACATACACATAATTGCGCACACTCACGTACACATTCGCACACATATATACTGTGAGAAAGACCTGTATGTGTGTATATGTTCAAATATGTGTGAATATGAAACTTGATGGAATCCATTCGTATGTGTGCTATTTGTACACATGTTAGAATTCTCTACGTGTTCTTACATGAGTAGATGTAGTTTAAATATAGAATAAACTAGCTATCATTTAACCAGTCAACGGGCAGATTATACTAAATTTACGTCCACTAGACAGTAACAGCCTCATTTTCGTTTCTAAATAAAGATAGCAGTGCTGATAAGCAATATCATACCACGTTATGAAACGTCATATATTGAGAAAGTGTATGTATATTCTAATTAGTATTAAGCGCTTAAGTTTTTGTTCTAGTCATCATCCTTAGCATATATATGTGTATGCGTTTATGTGTGAAGGTAGGTGTATGAGTGTTTGCATGTGTATGTGAGTATTAGGTCAGTAATATGTGCATGAAATCCAATACGGATCGTTACACTGTCAGGTCACAGACAATAAAATTGGCACCTTTACAAGGCTAGCCTGGTGGAGAGAGCTGTTAGGAATACAGTAGAATAAAAACAAGACCTGTCAACAGAATGGATAAACTCAGTATAAAGTCAGCTTGCAGTAGTGCATAGGAACAAAAGTACAAAAGATATTGAATCAGCACAATATAACATCGTCATAATTGAAGGGAAAAAACTGAAGTTTTTAGCCTTGGTGAATGTAGCTTGTCACGGACAGAGCAACATAATTTGTATTAGTATGGACTTAAGTTAGCATTAGTATAGTTTTAAAGGTTTTCAATATGACTAAATAAAGCGGTGCTCCTGTGCAAGCTATACTTTCTTTTTAGTATGGATCATATTCACAAACATGTGTTTGCCTGTCTATCAATGTATCTCTCCGTCTGTCTCTCTGTGTGCCTATCTATCTATCTATTTATCTATCTATCTATTTATCTATCTATCTACCTGTCTGTCTCTATCTAACTAGCTGTCTGTCTATCTTTCTATCTGTCTCTCTATCAGTCTGTTTGTCTACCTATTTATCTACATATATGTGTATAAATATAAAGACAGACACAGATGAGGGAATAAAAGAACGAGGTATATTAATTTGAAGCTAAGGAAAACTGGAAGTCTTTTACGTTTCGAACCTACGCCCTTCTAAAGAAGAGAGAAAACATATATATATATGTATAATTCGAAATGTGCAATCATTAATCCAGACACGTTTTTTCTCTCCATTTTTCTTTCTCCATCTGTTTTCTCTCCTCACTGCTTTCTGTCGAAGAGCGTAGGTTCGAAAGTTTTCCTCTAATTTTTCTGAGTATCAAACTAATACACTATGTATGCTGTTCTTTCACGTAACTCTTGTCATTTGCATTTTATATAATTTCTGACCATATGTGTGTGTATGCACACGCACCCATTTTTATAAGCGTGTGAGTGTGTGTTGGAGGAGGTATGGGCGCAGGCATGGTTGTGTGGTTTGTGTGGTTTGGGAGTTCAGTCAGTTTTACGGTGTAACACTTTGGGCAAATACTTCCTATTGTGGCCTCAGGGTTAAGAATGCTTTTTTAGTGAATTTGGTAGGTACAAATTGCGCAAAACCTGTTGTATATTTATATGTCTCTCACTGCTTTAGAACCACTGTAGCTCTCTATTTCTTCATGACTTAGTGTCATGGACTATTTTTACTCACTTGCCCAGTAATACATAAGTGTTTCCTTGGGCGTGAGAATCTTGATTTTGTCCGTCTCCTTAAGATATGAATACTGAGGACCATCAAGGAGATCAGCTACCTTTGGAATGCGTTATTTTGTAATTTTAGTAGGTGCTGCCATATCCTTCTCTTTGAACAATCCCAATAAGGACTGATACATTTAGCATAGTGAATTCATTAGATTTTTCTGTGTCACATTTTCATTTGACATAGCAACTTTAAAATCAAGCGTCAAGAGAGAAGTTAAGATTTAAAATTCAAATTTTAATTTCTGTCAAAAACTTGGCATAAAAAATTCTGAATTGCAGTATATATATATATATATATATATATATATATATATATGAAAGAATATATATATATATATATATATATATGAAAGAATATATATATATATATATATATATATATATATATATGAAAGAAGGTTTGAAAATGCAATTTTAAAGATGTTTATTCACTTGACCGGTTTCACTTTTTTAGAAAAAGATTGTCAAAAGTAAAATGTAAAGCTTTGTATAAACTTTGTTGGGTTAAATACTGGTTGTCACAAAAGTATTAAAATACAGTTATACATTCTTTGATAATAATAAGAAAATGTTAAAAACAGTTTACAAGAGAGTATTGAACAAAAAGTATTAGAAGTTCAATAAAAATTATGTTTGTTTGATAGTATATATATATATATATATATACACAGAAGGAGATATATTTAAGAAATTACAAAAAAATTGGAGAGGAATCGACCTGTCTTTTTAACATCTTTTCTCTCTTGTGTGTAGCTAGGGACTGTTTACTATTTTAAGGGACAGTGTGGGAGGCTGGTTGGGGTGGGGGAAAGAAGAGCAAGGTAGAATTAAAAGGATGTTTTTGTTTCTTGTCTAGTCGGTCATGGTTCAGTAGTTTTGGGGACTGGTCTTAGAGGTCATAAGGGTGTGAGTGTGTGTGTCTCTGAGCACATCACTATGTGTGTCTGTATATATCTGTGTTTGTGTTTGTGTGTATGGGCCGTTTATTGATTGGTCTCAGAGTTTATTTTGGCGTGTGTATATGGGTCTGTGTATGTTTTATATTTGGTAGGATGATGTGTGTGTATGTGTGCACGTTTGTGTGTGTGTGTGTGTATGTGTGTGATTAATATTTGTTAGGGTGTTGTGTGTGCGCATGTGTGTGTATGTGTTTGTTCGCGTGTGTGTATGTGTGCGTCTCTGGATGCGTGTGTATGTATGTTTGTGTGTTTGCATCCCCATCATTGAAGGAACAACATACAAATTCCAGCCGGGACACACTTTTGTCATAAAAAATAACTTCACCTGCGCATCAAAGAATCTATTCTATGCCATAAGGTGTGAAGGGTGCCACAAAGATTACATAGGGCAAACGAGTATTACCCTCAGAAAAAAGATGACAGTCTACCGCCAACAATTGAGGGATCCCACACAAGACAGATACCACTTAGTGGGCACTTAGATCTCTGTGCACAAAACAAGTCACCCCAAATTCCTAGTTTTCCCACTATACCAATGTCCGGACAACACCACTAACCAAACACGAATAAATAGGGAAAATAATCTTATTAAAAAAAAAATACAGACCACAACTCAACATACTCTAACATACCCCACCAGGTACACACCCAAGACAAACACACACAGATGAACAAAATCACACAAATACAATGTATACCTCCGACGCAAGCACACACACAAACATATAATCACACGCACAATCACAATATCCCCACACTAGACCACAAACCTACACACTTTCCACGAAAAAACACATACATATATACACTTACAATACGATTCTAGCAACCATAACCGACACTCATACACACATACACACATACGTAAACACGTACAGGCACACACCTATACACCACCCCGACAATTACAAATCACATTCACACAGACACATACACACACACAAACACGCAAACAGAACACAACCCACACAAACACACACGCATATATGCACACATAAGTATGCACACACACACACACACAAACGCACCCACACGTATACCCATACATTGCAGTAACAATACAAACAAAACAAATCACTCACAAATACAGCACACACACACATGTGCACACACACATCCGGTAACTACATAAACCATACCCACATATATGCATACACACACACTCACGTACACACATAACATCCCCACCAACACAAAACGCACAAACATACACACACGCGAACAAATACAGACACATGCGCGCGCACACACACACACACTCTTACGTATACACACACTCACGTACACACACATAGCATCCCCACCAACACAAACACACAAACATACATACACACGCACCCACAGACGCACACATAGACACACGCGAACAAACACATACATACGTATGTATGCATGTATGCATGTATGTTTGTGTGTATATATATATATATATATATATATATATATATATATATATATATATATATTTAATTCGAGGAAATGTTAACCTCGTGAAGGGATGGTTGCATCCAAGGAAGTACTGATTCAATACCTAGTATTTTAGGGGAATGTGCATTGATAAGCCCACATATAACATCCGAAGATACATATTTTTTTTTACCTCTGATGAAAAATCATGTCACATAAATGTAAATTTAATGTACAAATTTGTACTGAAATTATTGAAAATTAATTGATTAACTGAAACGGCTGTAAGAAGCGAAGATGATCAATTTGTTAATAACAAACAATTATTAACTTCCTTATCTTCATTTACTTTTCTTCCTTTAAATGTACATATGTATATATATGTATATATAAGTGTGTATATATATATGTATATATAAGTGTATATATATATATATATATATATATATATATATATATATATATATATATATATATATATATATATAATTTAATTAGAGGAAATGTTAACCTCGTGAATGGATGGTTGCATTCATGGAAATACTGGTTTAATACCTTATGTATGATTGTATGTATGTATGTATGTGTTATCTCCAACGGTAAGTCTATTGTATCACTATTTAGTATTAGTTTTCACATCTTGTCGGAAATGACTCACTTCCAGTTTGTATCTAGGATCGAGATCGTTTTGTTTTCAGAAAAAGGTGTGGGGTCTCGTTATGTGTTCGTCTATATCTCAGAAAACCCGTTGTCATTCCTGAATGTTCGCCTTCTTTGGTTATTTCATTTTACTGCCAACATGGCTTTGTACCAGTGTGATCAATTGTCTGCTGCTTCTAGAACGGTGAACCGACAAAGTTTTTGTAAGATAATTTAAATATATCTAATTGTTTTCCTTACATTAACCTGAGACATATAATGATGTGTAGATAATTGTATATCCATGGGTATTTCAGTATATCCAACATTCTTTATTTCCTCATTCAGTACTTTTCGCCCGCATGTGTGTCAGTCATAATAAACATGTTGAATGTATTTTGTAATCAAACTTTGTTAGAAAGAAAGATGTATAACAGGAAGTCAAATATCAGTAAAACCCTATTCAAATAATTTTTGTATTTAAGTTTATTTTTGCATTTTTTTCTTATTTTGTAGTCTAATGTACACTTGCCATACATTTGTATATACACGCGGTACACCTGCACGATGTTACGTACGAGTAGAAAATAAATGGCTCCAAACAATTTAAAACCATTATTTGTCTTTGTTATCACGGTGGTGATTGTAACCCCGTTTGCCTAGATTTCTACACGAAGCAGCAATAGTATGTATGTATGTATGTATGTATGTATGTATGTATGTATGTATGTATGTATGTATGTGTGTGTATGTATGTATGTATGTATGTATGTGTGTGTGTATGTATGTATGTATGTATGTATGTATGTATGTAATGTATGTATGTATGTATGTATGTATGCATGTATGTATGTATGTATGCATATAAGTGTGTATGAATGTGAGTGTATGTGTGTATGTATGTATGTATGTATGTATGTATGTGTGTATGTATGTATGCATGTATGTATATGTATGCATGTATGTATGTATGTATGTATTATGTACGTACGTACGTATGTATGTATGTATGTATGTATGTGTGTGTGTATGTATGTATGTAATGTATGTATGTATGTATGCATGTATGTATGTATGTATGTATGTACGTGCGTACGTATGTATGTATGCATGTATGCATATATATTGATCGAAAGAGTAAGAGGAGGGAGGGAGAGGAAGGGGGAGAGAGAGATATGTATGTTTATGTGAATGTTTGTGTGTGCTTACAGATACAGAAAGAGAGAGAGAAATGTGTTTAAAATACTTATAATTACAGTGTGTGTGCTCGTACACGTGTGTGTGCACACGTGCTTGTATGTGCGTATAGGCAATTGTATATACGTTTGAAGATGTAATGTATGTATGTATACCGGCATGTATGTGTAAATATATATGTATATAGGTATATAAATTAAATATATTTATAAATACATACACACACACACCTAGAGATAGCAACAAAATCATCAATCCCTAAACGCTGAATATACTGAAAGGTCGCCCTAAGTGATCTTAACACAGTTCTTAACGCTCTGACATCTACAGATTGTCATCGCAATATGTTGGGTGACCTTTACAGAAACAGTACAAATGATTGGCACCTAAGGCTTACTAACTATCCATTAATCTTGCAATACTTGGAATGATGCCATGTCCCAAAAATAACTGTCCCAAACAAATTGTAGTTGTCTTTCTCGAATAAGTTCTAAATATTTAACATTTTTGAATGAACTCAGTGCCTAACTGGCTGTCTATGTACAAATAGATCTATCTACCTAACATATTATTAATCTGTTTGTCTGCCTTTGTATGTGTGCGTGTGTGTGTGTTTTATTTTATCTTGGGAGCGTTACGTTACCAATACGAAGCACACACTATTATGCAAATCAGAAAATACCAATTAATGCCTCCATTCCTCCCTCCCTCCCTCCCTCCCCCCTCCCATCAATTCATCCATTCATCCATACCTATCTTCCTGTCTGTTTTTCTGTCTGGCTGTCTCTCCGTCTGTCTATCTAGCTAGCTATCTAGCTAACTAGCTAGATAGCTTTCCCATTCTCTCTCTCTCTCTCTCTCTCTCTCTCTCTCTCTCTCTCTCTCTCTCTCTCTCTCTCTTTCTCTCTCTCCCTCTCTCTCTCTCTCTTCCCCCCTCTCTCTCTCTCTTTGTATATATATGTAAGGCGCAGGTGTGTCTGTATGATAAGAAGCTTATTTCCCAGCCACATAGTTCTAGGTTCAGTCCTACTGCGTGGCACCTAGGATGAGTGTCTTCTGCTGTAGCCTCGGGCCGACCAAAGCCTTATAAGTGGATTTGGTAGACGGAAACTGAAAGAAGCCTGTCGTATATATATATATATATATATATATATATATATATATATATATATACGAGTGTTTGTGTGTGTGTCTTTGTGACTCTCTTTGTCTCCCTACTACCGCTTGACAACCGGTGTTGGTGTGTTTACGTGCCCGTAACATACCGCTTCGGCAATAGAAATCGATAGAATAAATACCAGGCTTAAAAAGGAAGTACTAGGGCCGGTTCATTCGACTAAAATTTCAAGGCTGTACCCCAGCATGGCCGTAGTCAAATGACTAAAACAAAGATTATATATATATATATACATATGTATGTATGTATATATATATATATATATATATATATATATATATATATATATATATATATATATATATATATATATATATATATATATATATATATATATATATGTATATATATGTATGTATGTATGTATGTATGTATGTATGTATGTATGCATGTATGTATGTATTTATGTACATAAGAGCAGAATTTAGGCTAGTTGAAATACGTCACAGACATATTTCAACTGCTAAAAGCAAATACACTCAGTTACCGTGGAGAATAAATCTCTTATAATAAATAAACGCTGCTTCGCGCTAACGCTTCGTTATTTATGTCGGGCGATCTACTAGCACAAATCAGTCAATGTATTGACTGGATTATACATAAAGCTATAGGTCTCTAAATTAGTTCAAAGTTACCTCTCTTAGGTACATCTCATTGATGAGAGCGGAAATAGCTCGCAACGTCTATTTTGAGATTCCTAATACTGAACATAAAAACGATTTTTCACAGCTTTTTACCATAAGAGAGATAACTGCAATGCAATGCTTTTTAGCAGTTGAAATATATCACAAGCATATTTCAACTATTTACATTATTTACATTCAACGGATATTTGTCCTCATCTTTGTTGTTAACACAACGTTTCAGCTGATATACCCTCCAGCCTTCATCAGGTGTCTTGGGGAAATTTCGGACCTGGGTTCTCATTCCTAAAGTATTTTTCAATGCTATTATTATTATTATTATTATTATTATTATTATTATTATTATTATTATTATTATTATTATTATTATTATTGTTCAGTAGTTTTATTTTTATAACGTGCTTTCACTTCACTACCGAGCGCAGCTCTGTGCGCCTTGGGTATGTGATGTGGTTTGCTGTGGTGCTCTTATGTTTACTGTATTGAAAGTGTTTTGCGTAGGATGTGTGCAGTACCCAGTAGTGCAATTTTCTGTATGTTATATATATTTGTAAGTCCTGGTGTTTTTGTTATGTATTTGTTTGAATATTTTTTTATTATACCTAATGCACCTACTATAATAGGAATTATTTCTGTCTTTAGATTCCACATTCGAGTTACCTCTATTTCCAGGTATGAGCAGAATTTAGGCTAGTTGAAATATACAGTTCTATATTTAAGAGATGAGGAACTATTTACATTATTTACATTCAACGGATATTTGCCCTCATCTTGTTTGTTGTTAACACAACGTTCCGGCTGATATACCCTCCAACCTTCATCAGGTGTCTTGGGGAAATTTTGAACCTGGGTTCTCATTCCTAAGGTATCTTTCGATGTTATTGTTGTTGTTGTTGTTATTATTATTATTATTATTATTATTATTATTTTGTTGTTGCTGTTGTTGTTGTTGTTGTTGTCGTTATTATTATTATTATTATTATTATTATTATTATTATTATTATTATTATTATTATTATTATTATTCAGGTCACTGCCTGGAATCGAATTCGGATTCTTGGGGTTACTAGCCCGAGCTCTTAACCACTACGCCATATAACCATGGGCAATTATGGAAATTTCCCCAAGACACCTGATGGAGGCTGGAGGGTATATCAGCCGGAACGTTGTGTTAACAACAAACAAGATGAGGACAAATATCCGTTGAATGTAAATAATGTACACAATTCCTCATCTCTTAAATATAGAACTGTATATTTCAACTAGCCTAAATTCTGCTCATACTTGGAAATAGAGGTAACTCAAATGTGGAATCTAAAAGCAGAAACAATTCCTATCATAGTAGGCGCATTAGGTATAATAAAAAATATTCAGACAAATACATAACAAAAACACCAGGTTGCACATTTAGTATAATTTAAATGATTGATAGGGAAGACAGAGTGTATAATAAGCTTACAATACACTCTGTCAACGAAAATTCGAATTTAGCATAATTTGAATTTAACATATGAGAGCGTCTCATAAAACGAGATTTATATATCTTAATTTGCAGAGGAATTTGTATTGGGTAGTTTAGCTTAATCGGTCAAAGCATCGTCACATGTAATGACGGGGATGTGAGTTCGAGTTCACAGCTAGCCACCTACACTTTTCTCTGCAAAATAGGGATAGTTTATCCTGTTCAGGCTATATTATTAGCATTATTCTGCGATTGAGAATTTAAAATCACTTCTTTAACTTTCTAATAATAATAATAATAATAATAATCATACATAACTGACATGAATATTCCTTGCGATCACAATATAGCGGCGAAAGAATTTGACAAGATCAGTAAATATAAAGACTTGCTAATAGAAATTGAAAAAAATGTGGCATCTCAAGGCGACTACCATACCAGTGATTGTAGGATCTCTAGGAATGATAAAAAAAAAAGGGTACTGAAACCTATTTGAAAATGATACCAGGCTTACCATCCCTGGTATATATCCAAATTTACAGGTAAAAACTCAATTAAATTCAATTTATTAGAAATTAAAATTAAATTAAGTTTCACAGTATAAAACTATATATATATATATATATATATATATATATATATAAAATGAAAAACGGATTAAAAAGACAAGAAAAAGAAACGCGAGGATGCGGTACATGCAAACTATTAATAAGACACTCAGAGAACGAAAGAAAGAAGAGATGTTTTACGTTTCGAGCATAGCTCTCCTTCGGAAACAGGAGACATAAGAAAGTCCAAAAGGAAAGGAAGAAGGAAAAGAATCACCAACATTCCACGTGTAGTTACGTTATGGAAAATACAAAAAGTAGATGGACAAAGAGAAAGTGCTTTCTGGGACAGGAGAATGGTTGGTGTCTCTGTGTATGTGTGGCTGGGTATGCAGTGGAATGTGGGTATGGGTGTGATAGCGTGTGTGTATGAAAGCGTATGTGTAGCAATAATTGAGTGTCTGTGTGCGTGTGGTGGAGGTATGTGGGTTTGATACCATATGTGTGTGTATGTGTGACAGTAACTGTGAGCATGTGTGTGTGCGCGCATGGTAGCGTGTGTGTGTGTGGTGTACGATATTAACTGTTTACAAGTGTTAATGTAAGTGATCTGTGTGTCTGATAAAGTCGTAGTGAAAGGTCAGCAGCTATGGTGAAAGGTGTATGTATGGGTGGTTGACCATCCCATCTACGCATGTGCGTAGATGGGATGGTCAGACAGAAGGTGGGTGGTTGAGAGGCAGTCTGAAGGGTGTGTGTATATATGTAGGTTATAGAAATGTTACCCTTGCCCACCACAGATCTAATATTTTAAATTGTTCATTGAACTGTGAACTGTTCCAATATTGTTTAATCCCTTTCATTGAGAAAAAAGATCTAATATTCCACATTCCCAGATTCTTAGTGAAGTATCAACAGTTTTTATATTCTATATTTTTCGCTGAACTACCATTGGTAGTCATTGAAATATAAGAAAATATTAAAATTGGTTCAGAAAAAGAACCGATTTCCTTGAATATCCGTAAAATGTTAGATATAGTGATTCATTTAACTGGTGTTATTGAAAGTAAGCATTTTTCAGGGATTCATGAGCAGTTCTTCATGTTTTCTAATGAATATTAGAATTGGTTGTTCTTTAAAAACTGTGGAATATCAGAATTCATAGATCTGATTTGATCTGATGTGTGTGTGTGTGTGTGTGTGTGTGTGTGTGTGTGTGTGTGTATGTGGTCAGTGTATCATATATCCGAAAAAGAAGCACACAACACAGAGCAGGGCGGTGAGCTGGCAGAATCGTTAGCACGCCGGGCGAAATGTTTAGTGGCATTTCGTCAGTCTTTATGTTTTGAGTTCAAATTCCACCTAGGTTGACTTTGCCTTTCATCTTTTCGGTATCGATTACATAATTACCAGTTACAAACTGGAGTCGATGTAATCGACTTAATCTCTTTGTCTGTCCTTGTGTGTCCCCTCTATGTTTAGCCCCTTGTAGGCAATAAAGACATAAATATATTTATATGCAGTTAAGTCTATGTCCGGTCATAGAATGACTAATGGTTTTGCATCCATAAAGCGCTTAGCCCCATGGACGAACCGTCAGCCTCTACAGCCGAAGGCCATATAGTTCTTCAAACTGCAGAGGTAGAAATCCGTTACGGTCAGTTAGTTAGTGAGTAAACAAAGAATAAACAATCCAGGTCGGCGAGGACGGGTTATCACCCTTACGCCAGTCCACATGCGTAAAAAAAAGGGGACCGGAGAAATCCGCCCTTAAATTAGCTTCTAGCTCTAAGGGCACTTCGGATCTAATCGTTGAATGGGAAATATCATGCTTGTAACAGGTAGCGTTTGAGTGGGATACAGAAAATGTAAATTTCTTGCCGGGAATTCAATAATCCTTGTTCCAGGGAGTCTTTGTGGATCCTTGCTCACTCAACTATGCAAAGCTAGCAGCGTCCGCTCCTGTTAATATATGATACCGACTGCTCTGTGATCTTCCACTTGATATGATATGGGAACCCTTCATCTTTGAGGTGCCACACATGGCTTGTTAATCGTTTATTCCTTGTTTAGTCACTAACTGACCTTAACGGATTTCTACCCCCTAGGTTTGAAGAACTGTATGGCATTTGACTGTAGAGTTTGACGAGTCATCCATGGGCCTAAACCATTTATGGGTGCGAAACCATTGGTTACTCTATGACCGGACATATACTTACTTAACTGCATATAAATACACACACACACACACACGCATACATATACATGCATACATACTTACATCATAGCTGCACCCTCGTTACACGAGAAAAGCCATTGCCAAGAAGACTTACTGAAATTATTCATTATTGTTGCCATGTGATGCCCTTATAAGACTTTTAAGCCCGGCCAAGCTTTTACACACTTTATTACACACTGGACAACTGTGCTGGCTGGCAGGAGAAACAGATGTCACCATATGCACTCTCTTAACAAGTCCTTTTAGACCTCCAGCTGAGAGGCACACCCTTCCACTTTTTGCACATGTTCTGTGGTGAATTTTAATAGCAAGTTCATTGTTTATCATAGATCGATTCCTGTGAGGTTTTTGAAGGCTCACCTGGCCTGCATGACTCAAATACCTCCTCCTACAAACCACATTCCTTATTCACCCTCTAATTGTATTAGGAGGGGGCTCAGAAGAAGGGAACATACTTACATATATGCATACATAAAAAAACATACAAACACACACACACATATTTATTTATTCATTCATTCATTCATTCATTCATTCACATACTAGCTGAATTACCAGATAATATCTAGAAAAGCAGGGGTTAATTCCTATCCATCCCCTCTTCAGTTCCCGTTTTAGTTCCGCTCCCATTCCTATCCCCAATCCTATGTCAATATATAAATTTTAGAATCAGGGTTAATTAAGCCATTAAATATTTTATTAACCTTTCTGGTAATAGTTTATTGCTAAAAATAGTGAGTGAATAAGGAATGTCTCTACATTATATTAACAAACGATTATGAATCTGAGTATAATAAATGAATTGAACGGTAATACCAGGAAAGTGGAGGTTATCTCCACTTCCCGTTTAACATTACACTGTTCCATGTCCTACTGCGTTTCCTGATCAGCTCCAGTCGTTATGCCCAATCCGTCGTTTATGGTAGTAGTCTGTTATTAAAAGTAGGTATTACAACCTATTAATTCGATTATAGGATGAATACGGAATGTCCCTATATGATTTTAACAAGCGACTTTGCATCTGAGTAAAATAAATTAGCTAAATAGATAGATTTACAGATACATCGACAAATATTCCGCGTATTGTAGCAGAAGTTGTCCCTGTCATAGCTTATCGTAGCTGGTTTCTAATGATGTGCTACAACCCCACTCCTTAGAGGGCTCATTATAGATTTTTTTTTATCGAAATCCAATTCACCTATAATTCAACTGGTTGTTAGGAACAAATAAATGACAAAATCGGATTTAACGTGAAAAATTATTTCAGTATACCAAATTTGAAAATTTTGATGTAATTTTAAAATCTCACATGTCACAGCAACAGGGAAGACCCTACAAAGTAGAGAGACAGTCAGTTATAGAATGTTACACACACACACACACACACACACACACACACACACAAATCTTACAAACGAACACACAGGTAATCACGAGTTTAAAATGGTGTATAGCAGACATATGTATGTATGTACGTATGTATGCACACACACACACACACACACACACACTTATATATATGATATATATGTATGTATATGTGTATGTGTGTCTGTATGTGAATGTTTCTTTGCGATGGACAACAGAAAAGCTACCTGTCCCCTCTCCCCTTAAAGCTACGTATTTCTCACACCCACCTTGCTGTGTGTGTGTGTGTGTGTGTGTGTGTGTGTGTGTGTGTGTGTGTGTGTGTGTGTGTGTGTGTGTGTGTTGTATCTATGTACTTACGAAAGTATGTATGTAACATCACGTGTATATGACAGTTTTATTAATGTTATCATCCCATTTTCACCGTTGTTCTCGCCTTCACTGATATAAGTCACCCGCTCTCTGTTACTACGTCAGACTTTTTGAAACTTTCTAATTTCATTATATAATTCGCCCAACGCCCATGGTGTAGTAGGTACATCATAAATTTTTATTGAGACCCAGTTAACCTATTATTGAACTGGATGCTAGTGTAACATGCAAGCAACGTTCGGTTTTTTTAGGCAGTAAGATGGTAACAGACAGACGGACAGACAGACAGAAATTGCCATATATATATATATATACATATATATATATATGGCATGCTCGAAATACGAGAGTAGAAAAACAGCCAACAACCGATGAAGGGTCGTTCTTTATGTTGTTTGTCTTGTTTCCCATTTGTGTTTTTCGTTGTTCGAAAAAATGGTTCATATTCCATGTACTCAAACTTTTTGTTGTACACGTTTCGTGACGTCCTGTGCCTACATATGCATATACATATATATGTATAGATGTAAGTATGTAGACAGACATCTGTATATATGCACATATATACATATATTATTTGTATTATATATATATATATATATATATATATATATATAATGTAGTATATACAAATATATATATATATATATATATTTATATATATATATATATATATATATATATATATATATATATATATATATATATATATATATATATATATATATATATATATATATATAATTTACTATACAATAATGCCTCACGCTTAGAGGGACTCCATAAGTCAAAACTACCAAAATAAGCACATTTTTACCGATCGCGAGGGAATGCAACTTTCAAAGCTAACCTCCTAAAAACTTTTAACGTAACGGTAAACCACTAGTTTCATAATTAACATAGCAAACTATGTAGTAAGCTGCATCTTTTATTCATCATGGTAGTTTTGACTTATGAAGTCCATCTAAGCGTGAGGCATTATTGTATAGTAATGACCTTATATAAATTAAATTATATATATTTATGGAAAAAAAAAATGATGGTTTTTTTTTTCCTTATGAGGTTTTTTCACGCTAACTACTAACATTATATTATATATATATATATATATATATATATATATATATAGTCAATTCGAGGAAGTTAACTCCACAGTAGGAATTATATAATATGTCGAATATTCTTCAAAAGACATAACAATACAAATACATTATAAGTTGTAAAGCTCAAATCTGAAAAAAAAAAACCTACATATATGTTTCAGTTCTAACGCCTAATTGATGTACGATTTTAACCATTTGGTTATATGCTAAGAAAGGTATCATTTTTTTAAAGCTATATGGGGCAGAACTTCTTCATGGTTATTTTGAGCTTATAGAACTATGGTTAACATTCTTCTTTGAAGGATGCTTACAGAATATTCTGTATGAGGAAAAAAAAAAATTCAGACAAATACACCAAGACTTACAAGTATATATATCATACAGAAAATAGCACTACTAGGCTCCGCACACATCCTACGTAAAACACTTTCAATACAATAAAAATAAGAGCATCACAGCAAACCACAGCACAAATCCAAGACACACAGAGCTGCGCTCGGTAGTGCAGTGAAGGCACTTTATCAAAATACGACTACCGAATAATAATGATGATGATAATAATAACAACAACAACAACAGCAATACGCTAGTGCATGCTAATTTAGCTGGTATTTTATCTTGTGGTTATTACTATTATTGTTATGAGATTTTCTTCTCTCAGTTTTTTTTTCTTACCGTGTGTCTTCCCGACGTGTAGAGCAAAGAAGATCAATGTATAGAGTGGTAGGTCGATTGTTATTATTATTATTATTATTATTATTATTATTATTATAATTATTATTATTATTATCATTATTATTATTATTATTATTATTATTATTATTATTATTATTATTATTATTATTGTTCAGTAGTTTTATTTTTATAACGTGCTTTCACTTCACTACCGAGCGCAGCTCTGTGCGCCTTGGGTATGTGCTGTGGTTTGCTGTGGTGCTCTTATGTTTACTGTATTGAAAGTGTTTTGCGTAGAATGTGTGCAGTACCCAGTAGCGCAATTTTCTGTATGTTATATATATTTGTAAGTCCTGGTGTTTTTGTTATGTATTTGTCTGAATATTTTCTTATTATACCTAAGGCACCAACTATGATAGGAATTATTTCTGTTTTTAGACTCCACATTCGAGTTACCTCTATTTCCAGGTCTTTGTATTTTGAAAGTTTTTCCATTTCTTTTAGAGAGACGTTGTCATCTGCTGGTATTGATACATCAATTAGAAAGCATTTTTTTTCTTCAAGATCTTTGACAACTATATCTGGTCTATTTGCCTTAATTTCTCTATCTGTGTGTACTGGTTATTATTATTATTATTATTATTATTATTATTATTATTATTATTATTATTATTATTATTATTATTATTATTATCATCATCATCATCATCATTATTATTATTCATAATTCATTCCCTATACTGTAATGAAACACCTGTAACATGCAATTAAAAACATACTATATTTTTTAGTTTTTGCTTGTATACTTTGTATACTTTGCAATATGATTTACGTGGACCTTTAACTAGAGGTATAATTCTCTTATTTAAAAGTAAAGATTCTGCATACATACATTTCCTAACTGGAATGTGCAGATATGCTTAATGAGTACACAGCTTGGACTATAATCCTTTCTGTACACTATATATATTGAGAGATAGATAGATAGATAGACAGACAGACAGACAGGTAGGTAGGTAGATAGATAGATAGATAGATAGATAGATAGATAGATATGTCTATTTATAGATAGATAGATAGATAGATAGGTTTCTTTATTAGCCACACAGGGCTCAACACAGAGGGGACAAAATACAAATGTAAATTTTTTTCTTTTCGAGGGGGGCGAAAACAAAGCAGAAAAAAAAAATAAAAGTGGGGACAACGATGAAAAAAAAACATCGCAAAACGTTTGGGGTATTTACAAAAAATACGAAATAATACAGAAAATTCCCAATAAATGGGGAGGTTATCCGTGGAAAGAAAAACCTACGGAAAAGACCACGGTAACCTCGGTCCTTAGTGTCACAATTTGTTAAATAGAATTCCTTTTATTTATGCAAGAAACGTAAGTAACTCTGTTTACAAAATTTTAAAACGTTTTATAGAATCATGGTCAAGGTGGCTTCGTCATTTATACGTGCCGTTCTTGCTACATGTATCCATCTTTTTTCGAAACATTTGCTAGACAACACTTGCCTCTCTACTCTCACCTTCCTTTTCAAGTGATACTTGAAAAAGTTGATGAGAGATTGACCAGAGAGGAAAGTATTTGTCTCTAATCTTTTCAGACGCGTCCACCAGATGCATTCTTTGGCCATAGCCACAAGTACGATAAATACAGCTCTTCCTTCCCGTTTAAAGGAAGGAGGCGTGACAATATTGACGATAGACTCAGTTGATAAACCGACTCGTCCCACACGCGACAGCAGTCGTTCGACATAAGCCCACAGCTCCGAAATGGTTGGACACTGCACGAGTGCGTGCAGAACGGTTTCATCGCTCTGACTGCATCTCGGGCAGGTTGGCCCCGCATTTCGCGAGCCGTGTCTATAGAGCTTATCCCGAACGGGTAGCGCCTCTCGGTAACACTGCCAGGCCAGGGATCTCTGGAAGTTGTTCATAGGTCCCGGCCCGAAGGTCGTCCTGAACAGGCGGGTCAGGTATTCCTCGTCGACGCCCAGGTTCGCCCCGAGATCGTCGTCGTACCTGCCCTCCACTAATCCCCTATAGAATGACTTCGTTGTGATGCAGCCGCTCAAGGTCGACCCGGGACGGCAAAGTTGTTGCAGAGCAACGCGACACTCAAGGTGCCATTCGCCATTCCTCGGTCTCTTTTTGATCCACGACTGCAGCTCGGTCATGGAGACGAGCTGCGGGAAAGCGCGTCGCACAAACGGCGACCACACCTGCTCACCGTCGTCTACGTAGAGCCGGAGATGTCGCAGTCTCAGCGCATGTCTGCGCATCATCAACCACGGCATGCTCAGCCCTCCTTTCAGCGGGTGTTGGCAACAAACGGATCGCCTCACCATCGGAACGCTTCCTTTCCACAAAAAGCGGAAGAGGATGCGCCCCATTTCGGTGATGGCGCGATCGGGACAAGGCACGACGGTCAGGCGGTATTCGATGACGGACGCGATGTACGAGTTAGCCACCTCCGCCCGACCTTTTAGGGACAGGTTCCTCTCGGACCATTGCCGGCAGAGAGTGGCCACCCTACTCGTTATCTCGTCCCAGTTCTTCTCCGTTTGCAGGTCCGGACCGAACCAGACTCCGAGCAACTTGACCGGACCGTCCGTCCAGCGTCCCACTACTGAGGCGCTGCCGGACGGTATGGGCTTGCTTCTCCAGGTGCCGAGCAGCAAACCCACCGACTTATCCCGGTTGATTTTCGCTCTCGTCAGCGTTTTGTAGTCTTTCAGCGTCTCGCCGACAAGCTCGATGTGCTCGTGGCTAGACGCTATGACGGTGACGTCGTCCGCGTATGCCGACACGCTCGTCCCGCACCGCAGTTCTCGCGGGATGCCCCTCAGCGTCGCCAGCTTCCGCAGTAGTGACTCGAGAGTCAATACGTACAGGAGCGGCGACAGGGGGCATCCCTGACGAACCGAACGTGCAATGTCGAAGAGTCCCTATAGATGTCCATTGACGCGAACAACCGAACGGATGCCTGTGTACAAGGCAGCCATCCAGCCGCGGAAAACGGGACCGAAGCCGGCCGCTTCGAGGACGGCCTCCAAGTATCGATGGTCTACCCTATCGAAAGCTTTGGATTGATCAAAATTGATCAGGGCCCCACCCATGCCAGGTTCCTTAACTACCCTCTCTATGATGTAGCGCATCAGATGGTGGGTGTCATGGATGCTCCGGCCCGGCACGGCGCACGTCTGCTCCGTGCCGACCAGTTTCTCGATGACAAGCGCCAACCGCTTGGCTAACACCTTGGCCAAAATTTTCATGTCTGCATTGAGCAGAGTGATGGGCCTAAAGTTATCTATGGCGTCCGCCTTGTTTGGATCTTTCTTCAGCAGCGTTACCGCTCCTCGGCTCACAAAACCGGGAATGCTCCCGTTCTACTGCCAGTTGCAGTACACGGCCGCTAAGACGTCTCCAAACAAGTCTGGCATACAGTTGTAAAGCTCGTAGGGCAGACCATCCAAACCCGGAGATTTGTCCGTCGAGCAACCCGCCATCGCGTCCCTCACCTCCTCCGCCGTGATGACCCCTTCGCAGCACTCCGCCTCTCTTGCCGAAAGTCGTGGCAAGCTGTGCAGGTAGGCACTAAAGTCCACCCTGCCTTCTCGCTCGCCACTCCTCCCGAACAGTCGGGCAAAATGCCGTTGAAACGCCTCGCACATCTTGCTCGGCTCGAGCAATTCGCGCCCCTGTTCGTCTACCAGAGACCGGATGGTGGCTCTGTTACCCCGCTGCGCCTCCGCCACCCGGGCCTCTCGTGCGGCTCCAACACCTTCATTCCTCAGAGCACGCATCCTTGCCCTGACAGCACACCTTTCGTGTTTAGCATTGAAGTGTTGGTCGAGGGCCAACCTCGCCGCTAAAACGTCGGATGCGATGCCACTTCGCAATGCCTCTTCTAACTTTATCACTAGCTCCCCCTCTACTCTGTTCCTCTCTACAGCTTGTGCCCTGCTATATCTTATTGCTTCCGCCCTTACTGCTCTCTTGAGGGCAAACCACCATTTGTTGTTGACGATGGCTCCCGTCAAAGCCCTCTTTACTAACGTGCTAACCCGGTCTCTGAAAACCTGTCTCGACGGGAAAGACGCGTTTAGTTTCCAGTAACCGGGACCCTGCCTATGTGCCTTATCTAAGTCTAGCGTACACGTCACAAGTTTGTGATCCGTGTAGCTGACTATGTGGAACTGTGGACATCCTAAACTATCTCTATCTCTTGTCCTACACACTATCCTATCTAGATACGATCTCGACGACCCAATGCGGTTGCTCCAAGTCCACGTTGGCACATTTGGGTGGTCGAGTCGGTACCTGTCAGACAACTGGAAGCGTCTGAGCAGGTCTATGTGGCCTTTGCATCCCCTTCTAGTTTTGTCACTCCCCACGTAGTCGAGATGCGTGTCCAAGATAGCATTCCAATCCCCCACTAAAAGTAAGGGACGAGACGTTCCCAGGAATACTTCTAGACGTCGAAAGAAGTCTGACCGACCTGTTAAAGGAGGCACATAAACTGCCAGCAACCGAAAAGCGCCTCCATTGCTGCCGTCCACATCTAGGACAACCAGTCTACCCTCCGGGTCCGTAAATATCGTCTTTACTTGGAGATCCAGACTCTTGCGAAAAAGAACCGCCGTGCCACTACCGCCCATCCTCGGCAGACAGGGAGAAAAATAAATGTTAAACTGTCCGCCAAACATGGACTTTAGGGCCCACGGTTCATAGAGTCTGGTCTCACTAATGGCTATGATATCCAAATTGTGTGACTTGATGTCATTTGAGAGGTACCCTTGTTTCCAAGGCGACCCCAAGCCACGCACATTCACACAGCCAATCTTCACCATGATTCTATCAAAATTTGTGTTTTACACACGAAAGGAGAGAGAGAGAGAGAGAGTTACTTACTGTCCGAAAGTTCTTGGCTCTTGGCCTCACAACCTTCTCTCAGAAGGTTTTTGTATAGTTTTTTTGATGAATATTTCTGGAATCTCCCTACTCTATCCGGGTAGAGAGATTTCAGTGTATTGTATGTGCTCCTTGTTACATGTATGATTTTGATGTGTTGTGGTGGTGTTGTGCGTGGGTGATTGCTTGTTTTCGTGTCATTATCTGTTATGTTAGTGTTTGACCTAATGAATTTCATTAGGTCTGGATTGTTTGTATTTATCGCTGTCAAACTTGTTGTGGGGTTCTGTGTTGGTGCGTTTGTGTTGGTGTTTTTGTTTTCTGTGGATGTGTTGGTTTCGGGGCTGGTAAACCTCCCCGCTTTGTTTGTTTGTTTTTCCGTTCTTTTTTTTCCCCTTTTTCTTCTTCCCCCCCGTGGCCACTTGCCAAGCTTCTGTGTCATCTTCATCTGACATGTCGGAGGAATCGGAGGGTGGGAGGGGAAGGGTGTTGGGGTCTATTTTTGTGTGGGTTGATTTTGTTGTTGGTGGTGTTGGTGCTGTTTCGTGACAGTTGGGATGTGGTGTTTTGGTTTTTGGGGGTGGGGTGGGAGTCTTTTTCGTGTTCCC